>NC_079420.1:25416244-25543744 GCF_026213295.1 Gadus chalcogrammus
CCCCCACTACGAGTCTTTACTTGTGGAAGTACCATAGACGTCAAACGCAGTCTTTATGATTCATAATATCATCCCAGGCGCACATTGCTTTTGGCCGTGATATTAGATATTATATTATATAAATACCCATAGATAATATTATTATTATTAAGATATTATTTTAGCAAACAGCTTCAAAAATATGTTTTCTGGAACTCAAATAGGCTACTATGTTTACTTGTTGGGAAAACACCATAATAATAACACCATAGTCTCCTTTAAATGCACTACTTCTATCTATTACTTCCATACATTACTTCTATATAGAACTACAATACACTACTTTTGAATGTAACTTATGTATATTATTCAACACATTACTTGGGTAACATTAATAATATAATAATAATAGTAATTACCTGACAGAGATGATTTAATGATGTTTGTCGCTTGAGAATCTGTGAGAATCTTCTAGATACTGGAAACAAAGGTACACAATAGAATAGTGAAAATATTAATATTGTACATCATTAGAATAGGGGTTATATTTATATTGTACATCATGAAAATAGTGATAATATAAATATTGTACACCTTAGAATAATGATAATATTAATATTGTACATCATAAGAATAGTGATAATGTTAATATTGTACATCATTAGAATACTGATAATATTAATATTGTACCTCATTAGAATAGCGATGTTTCAGTACTATGGAATAATACTTTTCATTAAAGATTAGCCGCGTCTCCCGACAGCGAGAGACTTACGGTCAAACTTGATGTTCCTCAGGTTCTCTGGGAGGTTGTGAAGTGCTACTTTCAGCCACTCGTCCAACTGTTTGGCAAATTTTCTAATGACCTGAGTCAAACTGAGCACATCACGGTACATAGTGTTAAGGCATTGACCAAGGAGGGCCGCAGAAGCCTGATTAACGATTTTCAGTCCCCTGATTAAAGTCCCAGACCTTTGATCCCACCAATACAGAGTAGAGTTTGATCTGATTTTAAATAAAATCTCAATATTTGTCTAAAACAGATGAATCTGATCTACTGTCAATATTTATAAAATATGTAAGTAAATGTAGGGTAAATGTAGAATGTAAGGGAAATTTTCATAATTTCAGAAAGAAAAATTACTGAGTATAGGCTAATGAGGATAGGCTAATGAGTATAGGCTAATTCATGTAGGCTAATGAGTATAGGCTACACTACTGGATACAGGCTAATGATTACAGGCTAAACTACTGTGTATTTGCTAATGAGTATAGGCTTATGAGTATAGGCTAATGAGAATAGCGTAATGAGAATAGTCTAATGTGTATATGCCCAACTACTGAATATAGCCTAATGCGTATAGGCTAATGAGTATAGGCTCAACCACTGAGTCTAGGCTAACGAGTCTAGGCTAACGATTCTATACTAACAAGTATAGGCTTATTCAGCAGGTCTGCTCACCTGTCGGGCAGGGCCTGGAGGACGGTGGGCATGAGGACCCCAGAGATGGCCTTGTAGAGGATGGAGTCGCAGACCCCCACGATGTTGACTACGGTGGCGGACCCCAGGACGGGCAGCATGTGGGGGGGCATGCCCTGCCAGAAGTGCAGCAGGAAGCTCTGGACCTGAAGGAAGGAGCACTGCAGTCAGTCCTCTAGTTGGGTTATAACCACCACAGGTTCACCTGCTTATTAAACCTATTCATTTTGTCTGCGCATTCCTCTTTTTAATAAACATGATGAGTTGAGGCATGAGTTAAAAAGCCATTGAACACAGTGAACCTTGCCTCGTCAAAATTGGCGCGGATGACGGTGTCCAGTATCCTCTGGCAATGCGTTCTGTACATCATGATGAAGGTGGACACCTTCGGGAGTGAACACCAGTTTAATGCAACGTCGTTACATCATCGCTCTATCTGGGACATGCGAAAACACCATACGAAAACAAGGTAATAAATCTTCCAACAAAAGCATTGAACTCAAATACCTGGTGCAAGTCTAGGGTATATAAAGCAAACTTTGTGGATCAACAACACACAAACCATTTAGAAACTAACCCCCCCCCCGCCCCTCCCCCCCGCGCCCACCCGCCGCTTTAAGGCTGGACAGCTAGCTCATGCCCTTTGTCCACTGCTGGATCTTATTATCTGGCCCAAAGATTAAGAGTTACTGAGGAGCCAGCATATAAATCTTCACAGGCCTTCTCTAAATCCAACTAGGAGGACTCTGGGAGAGATAAAAGACAAGAGCTAGGGGGGGTGGAGAGATGGTAGAGGAGGAAGAGGAGGAGGAGCAGGAGGAGGAGGAGGAGCAGTAGGAGGAGGAGCAGGAGGAGGAGGAGGAAGAGCAGGAGGAGGAGGAGGAGGAGGAGCAGGAGGAGGAGGAGGAGGAAGAGCAGGAGGAGCTGGAGAAGGATGAGGAGGAGGGCTATGAGGATGGACTTTTAAAAGTCCTAGTTACCTTGTCCTCTGGCAGGCTAGTTGGCAAATTTAAGTCTTTGACATTTGGAAAGTCTGGAAGGAGGGTCCCCAGCTTGGAGCGGGGGGAGTAGGCCACCGTCTGCTTG
Source organism: Gadus chalcogrammus (assembly GCF_026213295.1). Taxonomy (NCBI): domain Eukaryota; kingdom Metazoa; phylum Chordata; class Actinopteri; order Gadiformes; family Gadidae; genus Gadus; species Gadus chalcogrammus. The sequence continues at coordinate 25,418,790 of NC_079420.1, forward strand.
GTGACCTCTTTCTTCCCTGTTTCGTTCACCCACGCCGCACCCTTCTTAGAGTACATCACGTCATAGTACTGGGAGCTTTCCTTCACCGCAATACCGTAATAATGATACCTAATAATGAAAATCAGAAAACACATTTAAGACTGTCCAAAGTTGAGCAGGGAGTTCCTCTGACTTCTTTTCTTAAACTGGGATATATCTGTGGTCTGAAAGTGTTCACGGAGAAGACCAGTAACAACACTCACATGGCAGCCCTCAATGCCATTTTCTTTTATAAGAAATTAACTACACGGAAACTCCATCAACGAATTTGGATGTCTTCATTTCAAATGAAGACAAATTTCCCAAAGATTGGGGTCATTTAACTGATGAAGGGCATTCTTAGCGTTTCCTTCAAACTCTCAGTGACCAGAGAACAGGAGTAGGATCTTACTTTGACTGGCCTCGTGTTCCCAGTCTTCTGGTAGTCAGTTGAGGAAACTGTTGTCTTATAATCTGTTCAAAGAAGGAGAGATATATTCAGTGTTTTGAAAACATTAGATGGGCACGATTCTTTTATTAATTATCTGGCGAAACAACGTCTTGATTTGATTTTGTCTTTAGAATATATATATTTGTTGTTTGTTTAACATTTGTTATTTTTGGTCCTTTGTGGATGTATCGAACTATGCATACATGCATATAAATGCAAACATTGTTTTGCGTGCATTTGTGTATTTAAAGACCATTTATATTTAATGAAGTTGAGACATTTATTTTTATTATCCATTTCACAAAAATAACTTCCTTACAGGGCCATTTTGTTGGTTTTGCTCTCTCTCTCTCTCTCTCTCTCTCTCTCTCTCTCTCTCTCTCTCTCTCTCTCGCTCTCTCTCTCTCTCTCTCTCTCTCTCTCTCTCTCTCTACCACTCCCTTCTTCTTCCATTATTCTCTCTTTTTTTGTCTAAAGAGATTGGCTCCTTGGTCCAACTCCTGGTGCAGAAACTTTAGCAAACAGTGTAGCTCTCCATTGTGTGGGATGAAAAAAGAGGCCAAGCTGTGAAGTTTCTGTCAGGGCCCGCTTGATAAATGAGCAGACAGGGAGGCAGCTCGGCCCTCTCGCCTTGTTTTGTCCTGAATCAATGAAGCCTTCCTAAAGGACGCCCCACACTGCTCCCGCCACTGATCTAACATTCCGCAACATCTCACCCTTCCAAATTTCCTTTAATTACACATTAATCCAGGCCCCTTCTCTTTTTCAATATCTTCCGACAGGAGCTGTGAAGGGGGTGGGTTGAGTCGGGGGGTTAGGGCAGAGGGCTGGGGGCAGGGGGAAGGTAGATTGAGAAACTGCTCCGGGTTGTGGGAAAGGGTATTAGCTATAGAGCGTAGATTCAGTGGTTCCAAGAGGAAGTCATCGTGGAATATTCCTGAAGTTTGCGAAGCTTGATGTGAGTTAAAAACGTAAAAAACATAAAAAACAATTTCCCAAACTATTGTTTTTCTGTTTGAAACTGTGCTGTTACGTTTCATTACAATATACTACGCTGGCTGTAATTCTGTGTAAAGATTGTAAAGATTTCCGGACGCCATTTTGCTTTTGAACAGAACCTTGACCGTCTCTGAATTTACACTAAATTAAAAAATAATAATAATCCCAGACGGCCAAAAACAAAATTTTGCCTCTTGTGAAGAATTGTGAAAGTACAACTTTAAAAACATCTTTATGTTTTCAAAGCACAATGCAGCAAAGGGTAACGTGGAATTCTACCTTTCCAAAGCTCGCGGCGTTGACCGGCTGTGTGTCCTGCTTCTCCGAGAAGTCGAGGTAGTGCATATACAGAGCGCTCCGGGGAATACACACTCCTTCAGCTATCTCATAGTTCTCCTCCAGCCTGCAAATAAAGATTGGATACATTTTTTTTATCACTATATAAAATGATCCCTCTTCTCTTAGTTTTTAAACTGCAAATAATTAAGACAAATGTGCATGATTGTTCAACTGAAAATTGCATAAACATTGTATAAATATTGAATAACTATATAACAAATAAAACATGCAAGCCAGACTAGGCATTAACATATGATATGATATCACAGTATTGAATAATTTAAATGTTCTCTTATTTTGCAGTGGTTGATCAGAGCTGGGCTTCATATATATCTTATGAAGTTTGTATTTCATTCATTATTTTATTCATTATAATATTTAAAATACAACAATAGTAGAACGTGATATATAAGTAAATATCTAATTTTAGTGTTGTATTATAAATTCATTATAAATGCGTGCAAGTATTTTTACTCAGTCATTTATATTATTGATATTATATATATAATTGTAGTTACAAGCAAGTGTTTTCTTAGTGTAATCTTATTCTGGTGACCCTCTGCTGGGTCCCCATTGAAAAACACAAGATGACAATAAGTCAAGAATTAACTAATGTTAATAAATAAATACATTTGAATAACTACTAACTATGTGTGCCACATACGCTGATGATACATGACATCTCAATACATTCATTACCCTTACCCTAACCCTTTATTTATTATTATATAAATCTCTGAGGAAAAAAGATTCTAACCACTGCAGTGTAGCCGGTGTCGAATGGGGTTTTGAAGCTCTGTTATTTTCTTTTTCTTCATCTGTAAAATAAAAGCATGTATATTTTATTGATCGGTGCCAATCTGTCACAGAAAAGTGAATTACAAAATGACAGCTCAGTCATTATTTACAAGTGGCTTTAAGAAATATTATCTCTACCAGAAATAGCTGGGGTTCTTAAATATACACGGAACATGTTTTACTGCATGTCAACAAACTATATAAACAATATCAATAAACTATACGATGAGTGAAAAAAGAAGAACATGCATTCAATTCAAATCAACTGAATTCAATTTTGCATCAATTCCCTGAAGGCCCCAGGCCACCAAATCATTAACCAGTCATGCTGTGAGGAGATCCTTACGTTCATCTGTGGACATGTTCCCCAGGGACGTGGGACTGGAATAGCGTTTACTCTCACTTTCATTGAGACATCTTTCAATCCAACTCTCTACAAACACATGGAAAATTACCGCTTAAGTAACACGCAGAGGTAAACAATTCATGGCTTTAAAATGAAGGGTGGCGAGTCGATGATGACCTTGTTTTACATATAGTTCTGTGTATACATCAGGTTCCTCTAAAGAGAACAGGGGTTGCTTCTAAAAAATAATGTTTAATATATTACTCTCAATAGAAAGAAGGTCACAGTGTAAATTACTGTGGATTCTTTAATAGTCTCTGATTGGACAGGCCTGCATGACAACAATCACTTGTATGGGGACAACAGCAGCTATGGGTCTATTTAACATGTTTTCACTAAAACCACAGGAATCCTGGATTGTTGCTCGGGGAGGAGGGAGTCGGGGGGGGGGGGGGGGAGACTACAACCGAACAAACTTATAGAGTCCAAAAGAAAGTGCACGCATTGCTGGACCAGTCTGGCGGAATAGAACCCATTGTCCTGTTTTAATATCTACTCAGAAAGCTCAACTGGTGTCCAATTATCAGACAGGGCAGTGGGTGCCCTGCCAATTTAAAGAAAATCTAACTGGTTTCTACCTTAGCTTAAACCTATGTTCTTTATACTTAGGTTTAATACGTCAAAATAAAGCTACACGTTTTAAAACATGAATGATTTCCATAATGATGATGATGAGGCTTTGAATTTCAAGTTTCAGATTTTCTTTTTTGTTGGAGTCAAAGTTCAAATGAAATGCTGATGGGAATATGGATCGACACTCAAATTCCTTTTAAATAACAGCTAAGCGACAGGTAAGCCTATGATGTCTGTAATCGCATTGAAGGACTCAGTAGCTAAAAGCACTTAAGCAGCGTCACCCCCACGCCCAGAGACAGGAAAAGATCTCATCATATTTAGAAGTCAAGTAAATCCTTCTTTTCTATAACCTAACAGACGACATCGCCATGGAAGCTGTTGCCAGGAGATCTGGCAGAGTGAGCTGTTTAGACTGGTCACAGTGGGATTTACAGAGAAGCTCATAGAAATAGGAACGTTTAAGAGACACCTGACTCAAGATAAAAAATATATACCTTGATTTGAAGCACGTGTGCGTAGAAAAAGCCTTAAAGATGCTCCGTGTAACTTTAGGCGAACACCCGTGCTCTACTATGAATCACTATCACATTTTACAGTTGACTTGGCCATTTTTTCTTTTTCTTTTCTTTTTTTCTGCAATACATTTCAATAATTTATTTAGAATAATTCTAAAAAGCTTGTCAATAGGAGATGTAATTAAATGACTTATGGCAGACCTCTTATCAACAGACATTTGGAATAAAGGTATTTCTGTTATTGTTTTTACATGCCTCCATGTATTTTTTATTCAGAGAATTTCCAAGAGGTAAAAGCAAATAAATAAGCCTTCTTATTCTTCAAAATAATCTCTTCTGCTTATTATCTGTTTTTATAGTAACTTCGAAGCCAAGCCGGTTTGTTTTAAATGTTTGTATGAAATTATTTTATCCGCTAAACTACTTTAGGTTATCGAGATATATGGATATATTTTACTATATACTCTTTATCATTTTAGTTTCCTTTATATTATTATAAGAGCAGTGCTAGATCTCATGATTAAAGTCGAATATTTAGTGCTGAAATGTTTTTGAGAAACGTGTATCAGTTTATTCCACCAATGCGTCTCCGAAGAGCCTGTGATTTTACTCCTGGGCCTAATCTGGCCTCACAGAGGCACCAGGGATCTAAATAATTAGATGAAATCCAATCAACAAGTGAAAGGACAAGCTGTCTACACTCTGCACTAGCCCAACATATAAGCTTGTCAAGTTATAAAAAAAAACTGATGACTCCAGTTGCACATTATTAATGTAATAAATTATACCTTTAACCATTCCTAAACATAAATGCTACATCTACAATAACCTGCTCTTAATCCCATTTTAGAGATTTAATTGTTAAACTACTATACAATGAGACAACTACCATTGTCACATTGTTTAAAGCTTTACGCTTGATTGCATTGATCTGATAAATGGTTGTGTGGTTTGTCTGATCATCTGATTACCAGAGCATGTTAAACAGCAGGTGTATTACTGTTTAAGGATTGTCATCATTTGAATCCGCTTTGGAGGATATTTTTTTTTTTTGTGTATGTGAATTATCTAAGAGATGAGAATGAGAGACCTAAGCAGGCGTCAGATCAGCATATGTGTCAAACTAACTTAATGAAAATAGTTCAGTTCCAGCGAGCTTAGCGTGCCAAGTCAAAAAAATCCACTAACACCCATTTTGCATAAAATTTAAATATAATTACCCTAGGCAATATCTACACAGTTTGACATCCCCTGAAGGGTCCAGCAGCAGATATTTGACTTAAATATTCACTTTTACGGAAGTTTTCCCTCCCATCCAGGCAACGCAACGCAATGTGGTGAGCGAGAGTCACAGAAAGAGAGATAGAGAGAGAGATTCATAGAGAGAGAGAGAGTGTCACAGAAAGAGAGAGAGAGAGAGAATGTCACAGAGAGAGAGAGAGTCAAAGAAAGTGAGAGGGAGAGAGACACAGAGTCACAAAGAGAAAGAGTCACAGAGATAGAGAGAATCCTAGAAAGAGAGAGTCATAGAGAGTCATAGAAGGAGAGTGAGAGAGTCACAGAGAGAGAGGGAGAGTCACAGAGAGAGAGAGGTAGAGCGAGAAGGACTAACCTGTGGAATCCATATCAGGCTCCTCCAGTGGCTCACAATGCATCCTCTTCCCATCAAAGACACGGGCTCTTCCAAGAAAATGGTTTAGTGCACGATTCCCCCCTTGCTCAATAGGTATCCCCTCGCCTGGCTCTGCGTCTCCCTGACCACTGCCACCGTCACAGTAGATGCTGAGGGTCTGACGGTCCGCCAGCAGAGAGATGGTGTTGGAAGAGGAGGAGGAGGAGGAGGTGGTGGTGGAGGAGAGGGGGAGGTGGTACAAGGGTGGAAAGGAGTGGGGTCGGTGTGAGGGTGGGGGTGCTGGGGGTGATAGTGGGGGTGGTGGTGGTGGGTGGGTCGGCAGGGGGCAGGCGGGGAGTCGCAGTCTCCAGAAATGCAGCGGGGGGAAGCCAGAGCCGTCAAAATGTTTGCTGATGTTTCATGGGAAAGGGGCTGGTTTATAGGAGCAGCGACGGGGACATGTCATTGATAGGCTCGGGACTCTGATGAATGGCTCCAAGTCAGATGGGGATGTGGCAAGGCTCACTGGAAGTCTTTTGTGGGGCTGTTTTGAATAAGAAAAGCTCCCTCCCACCCCCACCCCCACCCCACAGAAAAAGAGGCTTAGATCTACGCAACCCTACCACTGCGGCCTCCCGTCCTCCATTAAAGCATTTAATGCATTTTTATACACGCCCTTGCTCCAAACACACATACGTACACATGCCGACACTACCCTCAGCTTCAGCAGTTCCCTCCAGTGTGAGAAGACGCTCTCAAACTGGACGGACACTTTCAACACTTTACATCTTCTTTCTCATCCCACCCCCGGTCGCTCGCATGTATAAAAGTTCCTCTTTGTAATTTGGGAGATTTTAGAAGCTGGACAAATCGAATTGATTGGTGACTAAATCAACTTTTTCCCTTTCTCTTGTACTTTTCCCCCGTCTCTCTCTCTCTTCAGTGTTTGGTCGCAGCTCGTCGTGTTTTGGTGAGGCTCTGAGAGGAGGGAACGCTCACAAAGAGAGGGAAGTAAAAGTGCAAAGCCTGGAGCTGGGGGGGGGGGGGGGTGCTCTGATGGAGTGCCTGGGAGCTGGAGAAGGGAAAGCTGTGATTAGAATATGAATGGAACCACAGGAGAGAGGAGAGGGGGGGAGGGGGAGGAGAGCAGGGGGGAGAGGAGAGGAGGGGAGAGGAGAGGAGAAAGGCGGATTATGGCTGAATTACTCACCCACCACCATGAACAGCAGAAAGAGGTTTTTTTTTTCTCCGAACACCAAGTGTGGGCACCACCACGGCCCCTCTGTCTGCTCACCAGAACACGCCACCACACAGCGCACACTGCTAGGGACACACACAACCGGGTGGACGAAATCAAAACCCAGACGTGCTGCTGGTAGACCGGGCTCCACTCCTCCTAGAGAGGAGCCCATGTCCTCAAGACCTCTGGGGGCTCCTGGAAACCTTAAGGGTTAACCATCTCGTGGAGCTTCCAATTGTGTTTATGTTTTGGAGGGGAAATCAGAAAGGATGCGCTATTCGTAGCTCAGAGTTACGCTGCACAAACCTTTTAAAAGACAAAAATAAAACACAGCGGCCCCTCATTAAACGCCGGGCCCCCAGATGAGGAACTCATTCATTTGTGTGTGAAAGAGAAGGTGGGGCCTGTATCTCCCTCTCAGACATGTCTTGGGGATGTTCCCGTTAAGCACTCATTAGGCTCTCATTAAAGACGACAGGTGCACGCACCCAAAGACCCCTCATGGGGCCGAGATGCGTGGCGCCTTTGTCACCTTAAATGGCTCTGAATAAAGCCGTGTACGTTTGAGGTGGGACAGGCGCCCCTTGCATAGGGGTTATATCTGAAAGGTACAGAAAGGTACCTCTTTAAAGGAGGAAACGTCACCGTTCTAAGGATTGTTTATAATGTGGAAGCCTCTCAGCGGTCGACTGAAGCCTGGTGCTTCTCCAGCATCCAGCTGCTCAAGGTTTCAGTAGCAGGGCCCATCTTGAGGTGAGGGGCATGTTACTAGATGTCCTTTAGATGTTACTGCAGGACAGCAAGGAGGACGGTTGGTGGACCCTACCTTTCAAAAGTTTGGGGTCACCCAGTCAATTTCATTGTTTTCAGCTGTGATAACATAATTGCACAAAGGTTTCCTAATCCTCAATTAGCCTTTAAACACGATAAGCGAAACAATGTACCATTAGATCACAGGAGTGATGGTTTCTGGAAATGGGCCTCAGTACACCTATGTAGATGTTCCATTAAAAACCGGCCTTTTTCAGATAGAATAGTCCTTTACCACATAAAAAATGTCTGGACTGTATTTCAGATGAATTTAATGTGATCTTCATTGAAAAAGAACTGTGCTTTTCTTAAAAATATAGGGACATTTCTAAGTGACCCCAAACCTTGAACGGTAGTGTATATATGTAAATAAAGGTAGTTATCTACGGTAAGCTACAAAGATCCAACAATAATAGACAAGCTTCAAAGATCGCCTGAAACCACCAATCATTTATTTTTCCTTGGAAGTATGCGTTTAATTCTCTGATTCATTGAACTGGAACCCCAGTGTGAAATGTCTCGTATACTGGTCTCAAATTCAACACCCTACCTTAAAATTGGCTAATTAAATGAATATCTCAAACAACAAAATTGCAAATTGTGAAACAAGGCTTTATTATGTGCAAACACAAACAAAATAATGTATCAATGAAGAACAAAAAACTACACAATACATCCCATATTAATGAGACTCCTAACAGCGGGCCGAGTAACAATCCAGCCCCAAGCCCCCTCACTGCTCTGGTGAGGTACTGAACACCGTCTCACTGCAGTGGTGAGGTACTGAACACCGTCTCACTGCAGTGGTGAGGTACTGAACACCGTCTCACTGCAGTGGTGAGGTACTGAACACCGTCTCACTGCAGTGGTGAGGTACTGAACACCGTCTCACTGCAGTGGTGAGGTACTGAACACCGTCTCACTGCAGTGGGGAGGTACTGAACACAGTCTCACTGCAGTGGTGAGGTACTGAACACCGTCTCACTGCAGTGGTGAGGTACTGAACACCGTCTCACTGCAGTGGTGAGGTACTGAACACCGTCTCACTGCAGCAGACAGGACGCTCACTCGTTGTAGCGGGCTAGCTTGAGGCGAGGGATGATGTTCATGGACTGCAGCTCCTGGAACAGCAGCTTGCAGGCATAGGGGATCCTCAGAGTGGACACAAAGCACGACGACTTGCAGTAATGGCACCTGTCACCCAAAGAACAGCACAGAAGAGGCAGCAGGATTAGCGTGTGAATACAATGTCGAAGGATGTCGAAATGGGAAAGATGAAGGACGTTGACATAGTGTTGAAACATGAAGGGTCTTTGGAGAAGGCTTCCCAGAAGGTCAGCTTCAGCCTCCTTTGAGCCTAGCTTTAGCCTAGCCTCAGCCTAGCCTCAGCGCATGATGAATCTAGCCAGCTAGCCCAGGAGCCCACTCACCAGCCCGAGTAGCCCAGCAGCCCACACTGGCCGCAGACGTCCACCTCGAAGGCGTCGCTGGAGATCATGAGCCGCTCCAGCAGCAGCATGCTGGCACCGTAGCCAATCAGACAGTCCCGCTCCATCTCCCCCAGACGCAGACCGCCGTCACGGGATCGGCCCTCAGTGGGCTGCCTGGTGGAGGAGGGTGGGCAGACGGATGTTGAGAAAGGTTGAGAGGGGGGGGACACTGGATGTGCCATCCCCCAACACACGATGTTTTAGGCATCGGAAGCATTCGTTGACCAGGGACCAAGTTCGGTCGTAGCGCTACGACATCCAGCACAACTCCACCCTCGGTAGCCACTCAGCACCACCCATCTATTCAACACACAACCAGATCTCCTACAGGGGGGTCCTTCCCAGGGTTCGAATTACGGAGGGGTTTGCGGGGGTCATACCCCCTCGAATGGGATTGGGAGCCCCCCAAAAAGGGACTAAAACGACAGTTTGGGCGGTACTGAAATACTTGATATTATTACAATTCCAAGTGTTTGGTTATGTAGTATTTCTAAATCTGTGCTCATGCAAGGAATAATCTAATGTCTTACGATTTCAAACACCCCTTCAATGGACTGTACCATTTCTAAGCCTTCAGCATCTTTTGACTTTTGTTTACTTGACATCACTCGACTATTGCTCCGATATGAAACACCGGCGGCACTGGCAGTGATGCCAAAAGTTGAAAACAATATATTGCCTTATAGTTATTAGATTAAGTGACATAATGTACGTCCTTTATTTCAGTTAGGGGAGTAGGCAAATTGATTTCAAAGTCAGGATGGGCATTATGACCATGTGTAACATAGCGCAATGTTCTGCAATCGTCCGTCCCTGTAATATAGCCTTGATGGTCACTGTTGGTGTTGGTCCGAAGTAGGCTCATGATGTATTGATATTGTAATGTCAGTGGGGTTGTTTCAGTGTTCACTTGTTGTCAGTCACATCAGTTAGCCTGCTGCCCGCATTCAGCGCACCGCCACCCTAATCCGCAGGTCACGTTAATGAGCAATCGCGAAAATGCTCCCATAATCCTTTCTTGATTAAGTTTGTATTGTTTGTTGTTTCCCCAAGATATCTGTTAGCATGTTTTTCTTTCTTCAGAATAAGCTACCTGGCATAGGCATTTTATAAAATTTCAGAAGAATTTAGAATGTAGGCTACACACCGTGTAATGATGTAGGTATGAATACAGAGGCAGGTCTTTCTAATGAGGCCGCTGACCCCCCGAAGCTGGTGGGGTAACCGTAACACTGGTCCTTCCTACTGCAGGACACTGAGTGGGACAGCAGGTCTCCTCTGGGGGTTAACCCTAACACTGGTCCTTCCTACTGCAGGACACTGAGTGGGACAGCAGGTCTCCTATGGGGGTTAACCCTAACACTGGTCCTTCCTACTGCAGGACACTGAGCGGGACAGCATGTCTCCTCTGGGGGAGGTAACCCTAACACTGGTCCTTCCTACTGCAGGACACTGAGCGGGACAGCATGTCTCCTCTGGGGGGCCCACACACAGGGAGGACATGAGGACATCACTCGTTTACATGCAGAGTCATTATCGGATAAAGAAACTAATAAGACCTAAACCAGACTTTTAAAGTGCATTTAAACACCTTTACCCGATCTACTTCCTCGATCATAGTCCGGTTTCTACCTGCATGTAAACCCGCGTCGGATTTCGCGTTCTGCGCATGCTCAAGATCTTGTGGCCGGGGGACGTGAGCCGGAAGTAGAAGGAGACGGTAGCCATTTTGTTGTCGCCATAGACATATAAACAATTTTTATTTCTTATATTATTTCTTAATAAATATTTAATTATTTCTTAAAAACGAGAAACTGAGATTTATTCAAACAGGTAACGCAGAAGATGGAGGAAGCCGATGAGATGCCATTACCCCCTATAAAGTGAAACCCCATATCATCATCAATACGCATTCAGTACACACTACGCTTCGATTTCACTCAAGGCTAAATTAAAAGCACATGTTTTCCTAAACATTGGTCATCAACAAGGTTGTAAAGTAGTAACTTCGGGCACATCTGTCAAAATAAACTTTTTTTTCTTCTGACGTATACAATCTTTATTCATTCATTGCGCCGCGACCGAACTGACAGGGATATTCTCTGATATTATGAATCTTAAAGACCGCGTCTGGTTCTCTGACTCTCTGGTACTTTCACAACAAAGAGTCGTAGTGGGGGTTATCTTGGCCATGGTGGAGACGGATTTGGGGGAAAGGAAGTTAGGCTTTGACTCTGAAGTCAAGATTGAAGCGCTACATGTAGGAGTAGAGGTACGGCCAAACTGAACGCGCCTAACCTGCCGCTTGATCATTGTGTGTCACAAAAATGGTTCAACACGCCTCGCGCATAAAACGGTCAGTGTGGCTGTACCTTAAGGGATTGTTGCCGTATGCGGGACAGCTGTCAGTTCACTTCGGGTCCATGTAATTTTCTCCGACGCTCCATTGTTCCTACATCTCGGTCGGAGAAATGACATGGACCCAAAGTGAGCTATCTACTGAAAACATCTTTCTCGAATGCCACCTGTGTTTGTTGTTATAGAGGTCAACCGGAAGTGGCTCTATAACCACTTGTTGAAAGGGCTACAGCACCACCTAGGGTAGCGGATTCAGCCATGCTCCGGCCATTATCCGATCTCTTAAAGGCCATGCACGTTCGGATAATTGACAAGGTCCGTTCGAGTAGCAAAATCGGTATAAGGCTTAATCCGATCTAGCTGTCCCATATAAACGCACTGACTGTGTATTATGGTATAGGATGTGTGTATTGAGGGCTTTAGGAAGAACCTCAAATGAGGGATCTAGCTTTGTATGTTAAAGGGGCTCTAGGTAAGGTTAAAGTGCTATTATTTGAGATATGCGTCTAATTAAGTGAAATGCTCTGTGAAATATTGCGTTTGGGGTGTAGGGAGGACGAGAGGACTTATTTTGGTTGTTTAGTTTCAAAATATTGCTCCCTTCTACTCTTTAAACCTGTTTATTGTAGAACTGATAGAATTGTGACAGAGCAGGTGTTCAGTAACGGCCTGTCAGAGTGTGTGTGGTGATGTCCGGTTTAACCTGTGTGCATTGATTGGCCGATGCACTGGGGGGGTGCAGCCTCGCCCTGTCCCCCCCAGGGTCTACTCAGTCCGGCTCGGGCCGACCACCGAACACCCCTGCTGCAGCAGGAGGGAGAGAGAGCGGTGTGCGTGCAGGGCGGTACCTGGTGAGGACGGCGCGCGGCCCTCTCGCCCGGGCGTGCATCTTATCCAGGACCATGTGCTTCAGCTTCTGGTAGTAGACCGGTCCAAAGTAGATGTAGGCCTCCAGGGACTCTCTGGGGACGAGGAGCGGATCCGGAATAAAGACCCAACCAAACCACACAAACTTGTTTTTACATTTGTCGTTTTTAAATGGTTCTGTCTGATATATTTCTCCTCTTATAACGAGGTGATGAGGGTGTCGGTGGAGCAGTTACCCGGTGATGCCGGAGGTCACGTAGTCCTTGCCCTGGTAGTTGTATCCGAACCGGATCAGATCCTCACACACGTCTTTCACTTTACTTCCCCCGAATGCCGTGCCGTAGTGGAACCGGCCGTCCAGAACCCCAGCCTTACCGGCCAGCAACTCGATCAGCTTCCCAACCTGGAAGCACATCAGACTCTACTGAACCTAACATAGAAGTACACCTAGATCAGACTCTACTGAACCTAACATAGAAGTACAACTAGATCAGACTCTACTGAACCTAGCATAGAAGTTAAACTAGATCAGACTCTACTGAACCTAACATAGAAGAACAACTAGATCAGACTCTACTGAACCTAACATAGAAGAACAACTAGATCAGACTCTACTGAACCTAACATAGAAGAACAACTAGATCAGACTCTACTTAACCTAACATAGAAGAACAACTAGATCAGACTCTACTGAACCTAACAGAAGTACAACTAGATCAGACTCTACTGAACCTAACATAGAAGAACAACTAGATCAGACTCTACTGAACCTAACATAGAAGAACAACTAGATCAGACTCTACTGAACCTAACAGCCACTGAACCTAACATAGAATGAAAACAGGGACATCCGGTAAAGTAAACATGCAGCTGCTACGCTATGCTGGGAGTTGCTGGCCCCCAAGTTTGAGCTGGGACCACTTTAATCTGCATGGACCACTACTGGAACTCTCAACCAATCACAGCATTTCCCTGTTACTGAGCAAAGCTCCAACAGACACATTATATTATACATATCTATAAACAGATATGTTGCAAGCACTGGAACAATTGAAACACTGACTAATCCCCCGACTCTGCCGGACTGGAGAGGACAAATCTAAACAATACCGCTAAAGGTCACAGCCAGGTGACCTCCAACCCCAACACATAAAAGGAAACACCTACTCTCATTTCACTCCGAGGAGCAGAGAGCCGTCCCTCCCAGACCAAACATATCTTGGTGTTGTCCACGACAACCGTCCAGAGTAAAGACAGAGACAAACAGCTTTACCACTATAGACCACTCCAGTTTACAGTTTAGGAGGGGGGCGTCGGGGGTCCTACCAGGAAGGGCTGTTTACCTTTGCTCGAATCTAATGAACAATTGTGATATAGCTTTAGTCTGTATCAGTCTGCTAGAGCTTGTAGCGGTTGCCTCGGCAACAACCCTGTGTTTCAGGAAGTAGTGTTGGTGGTTGTGTGCTCCATGGATGAAGCTAATGGAGGCTTGGTTGCAGAAGTACATCCCGGTGAGTACAGTCCTCCTCTTGTCAAGGTCCAGTTGAGCTCGAGAACTTCAACAGTCCCTCGGGCTTCATCTCAGGAGGACTCCAGGAGCAGTAGAGAGTGGATTTAGCATGAGGCGCTTTACAGTATGTTGTGCCTATCGCCAACGTTCAAGATGAAGCCATGGAATGCTGACGTTATATTTCTGAATCTTTTCTGGACCCAGGAACTTCGGAGAGCATTCACTGATTTTGAAATGGCGAACTATACTTGACGGAAGATGGAAAGATGGAAACAAGTTTGCTTTTGATCATCCCATTGGGGAGGGATCACAAATACACAGCTTTACCATTTGAAGGTCACCTATAAGCTTGTCAAAACATAGATATCCACACAGCGCTACAGGAAGCTAACTCCTTCAGGGCCTGCACTAAGCATCACCATCCACCAGGGGGAGACACCGGGGGGGAGACACCAGGGAGGAGACACCAGGGAGGAGACACCAGGGGGGAGACACTATGGGGGAGACACCAGGGAGGAGACACCAGGGAGGAGATACCAGGGGGGAGGACACCAGGGAGGAGAAACCACGGGGGAGGAAACACCAGGGAGGAGGAGACACCAGGGAGGAGACACCAGGGGGGAGGAGACACCAGGGAGGAGGAGACACCAGGGAGGAGGAGACACCAGGGGGGAGACACCAGGGAGGAGACACCAGGGAGGAGGAGACACCAGGGAGGAGGAGACACCAGGGGGGAGGAGACACCAGGGGGGAGGAGACACCAGGGGGGAGGAGACACCAGGGGGGAGGAGACACCAGGGGGGAGGAGACACCAGGGGGGAGGAGACACCAGGGAGGAGACACCAGGGAGGAGACACCAGGGGGGAGACACCAGGGAGGAGACACCAGGGGGGAGACACCAGGGAGGAGACACCAGGGGGGAGGAGACACCAGGGGGGAGGAGACACCAGGGAGGAGACACCAGGGGGGAGGAGACACCAGGGGGGAGGAGACACCAGGGGGGAGGAGACACCAGGGAGGAGGAGACACCAGGGAGGAGGAGACACCAGGGAGGAGGAGACACCAGGGAGGAGGAGACACCAGGGAGGAGGAGACACCAGGGGGGAGGAAACACCAGGGGGGAGACACCAGGGGGGAGGAGACACCAGGGAGGAGACACCGGGGGGGGGGAGACACCAGGGAGGAGACACCAGGGGGGAGGAGACACCAGGGGGGAGGAGACACCAGGGGGGAGGAGACACCGGGGAGGAGACACCAGGGAGGAGACACCAGGGAGGAGACACCAGGGAGGAGAAGACACCAGGGAGGAGGAGACACCAGGGAGGAGACACCAGGGGGAGACACCAGGGGGGAGGAGACACCAGGGAGGAGACACCAGGGGGGAGGAGACACCAGGGGGGAGACACCAGGGAGGAGACACCAGGGAGGAGACACCAGGGGGGAGGAGACACCAGGGGGGAGGAGACACCAGGGGGGAGGAGACACCAGGGGGGAGGAGACACCAGGGGGGAGGAGACACCAGGGGGGAGGAGACACCAGGGAGGAGGAGACACCAGGGAGGAGACACCAGGGGGGAGGAGACACCAGGGAGGAGACACCAGGGAGGAGACACCAGGGGGGAGGAGACACCAGGTAGGAGGAGACACCAGGGAGGAGGAGACACCAGGGAGGAGGAGACACCAGGGAGGAGGAGAGACCAGGGAGGAGACACCAGGGGGGAGGAGACACCAGGGAGGAGGAGACACCAGGGAGGAGGAGACACCAGGGGGGAAACACCAGGGAGGAGACACCAGCTCTGGGAGCGTACCTACCGTCATTCTGGACGGGTAGCCGTGGGGGTTCATGATGATGTCCGGACAGATCCCCGTGTCACAGAACGGCATGTCCTCCTGCTGAACGATGAGGCCACACACACCTGGCACACACACACACACACACACACACACACACACACACACACACACACACACACACACACACACACACACACACACACACACACACACACACACACACACACACACACACACACACACAGTTGACTAGTTATAGATGTGGCAAATTGGAATGGATGCATTTAGTACTAAATGTGCTAAATGCCCTCCTCATGGCGGGACCGTCTCCTCGTACCGCCGACATGGAGATGGACCAGCAGCAGTAAACCGGGGCAGTCAGGAGAGTGGGGACACAGGGGCCTCTTGTGATTCACACGAGGTGTGGGAGGCCGGGGGCCCAGCCGCTAGGAGTCTTAAGTGTGAGCGCAAATGTTTGCTAAAAGGCCGAGGCACTCTTCCCCGGGGCAGGGTAAACACATCGTAGGCCCATTTGCAAATGAAAAAGGAACGAAAGAAAGAAAGAGAAAGAACAAGAGAGAGAGAGAACAAGAGAGAGAGAACAAGAGAGAGAGACAGAGAGACAGAGAGAGAGAGAACAGAGAGAGAGAGAGAGAGAGAGAGAGGAAACAGAGAGCGAGAGAACAGAGGCAGAGAAAGAGAAAGAAAGAAAGGTGCTTAGCTTGACAGTGAGACCAGGATTACACAGCCGTGACTTTCAGTGTGAGTCCCAGGAAGTGGCACGAGGAGGGGGGGAGGGGGGAGGGAGAGGGTCAGCTCAAGAGGAGAAATTGAACCCGTCTAACTGGGGAAAATGCACTAGCAGTGAGCAGACCAGTCAGAGGGTTGGCCGCTCACAGGACGCAGAGGGTTTGAGATGCAGAGGGGAGTGAGGTGCAGAGAGACAGAGAGAGACAGAGAGAGACAGAGACAGAGACTAGGTTCCAGCGTAGACATGCTTGGTGTTGTTTGTTTTGTGTGAAAGTGAATGATAAAAGAGGCGTGAAATCAGCAGAGAAAGGCAGGACAACAGCCAGGGTGCCCGGCCCTCCACCCCGCCCCTTACAGCCCCACGCTGGCGGCTCGCACAATGAGCGCCCCCCCCCTCACCGCCACCCCAGCTGTGTGTGGAGCTGTGTGTGTGTGTGTGTGTGTGTGTGTGTGTGTGTGTGTGTCCGGTAAATAATTAACTGGGGAGCTGAAGGCGAGAACACGTTAGTGCTGCCAACATGCAAAAACAACTAAACGTATTTAGCTACGCTTTATATTATCGATTTAATATAATGAAACATATTTATACGTCATGCATTGATTGGTGATCTGCTTGATAACAGCCGCTGGCCCCCCCCCGCACCAGTGGTGGACGGACGGGCCCCGGGCCGGGTGACCCCCCGGTGACCCCCCTGGCGCAGGGCGTCCTACGCTGACCGGTCCCCAGGCGCTCTTAATGAACTGGGTGAATTATGCGTGGCGCCAGATAGCTTTCTGATTAAAACATCATACTGGTCCACTATAGGGGGGGTGCAGCCAAACAATGGAGGTTGTAAACACTTTTCCCAGGAGCGGCAGAATACTGCTGGGCTGTAATACATTTACATAGTCTGGGGCGGGACAAAGAGCCAATTAATGGCAAAGGAACCCCTCGAGAAAAAAAGGGAGACACCGACACACACACAGAGAGAGAGGGAGAGGGAGAGAGAGAGAGAAAAAGACTGGCACTGGGAATTGACTCAACAAATGTGCAGAGACGAGGACCTGCTGCAGATACTGACCTGCAGACCCTCTCCCCCAGCCCGGTGGGGCTGCAGACCCTCTCCCCCAGCCCGGTGGGGCTGCAGACCCTCTCCCCCAGCCCGGTTGGGCTGCAGACCGCCCACTGAGTTGTGGGACTGAACACAGAGGATATGTTTGGGTTCTGACCTTTCTGTCCGTGCCGACTGCTGAACTTGTCTCCGATCTCGGGTCTCCTGGTCTGCCTGAGGAGGATCTTGATGAGGAAGGCGTCTTCGGCGTTGGATGAGATCATCACCTTCTCGATGTAGGAGTCGGTGGAGCCCTTGTAGCTGGAGAAGGAGCGGGAGAACCCTCGCGTTATACTCTTCAACTCAACAGTCTCTAATACTAACTACTGCACCTCCAGAGGGAGAGGGAGGGCACTGCCACACAACCCCCTCCTCCCAGGACATACTGGGGGGTCTGATTGGGCGGTGAGGGGGAAGTGGGGTGAGGTGGATGTGGGGGTGAGGTGAGATGGATGTGGGGGTGAGGGTGAGGTGGATGTGGGGGTGAGGTGAGGTGGATGTGGGGGTGAGGTGAGGTGGGGGTAAGGGGGGTGGGCGGGGCTCTGAGTGGTGAGGTGGATGTGGGCGGTGCTCTGAGTGGTAAGGTGGATGTGGGCGGGGCTCTGGGTGGTGAGGTGGATGTGGGCGGGGCTCTGGGTGGTGAGGTGGATGTGGGCGGGGCTCTGAGTGGTGAGGTGGATGTGGGCGGGGCTCTGGGAGGTGGGGTGGGCGGGGCTCTGGGAGGTGGGGTGGACGGGGCTCTGGGTGGTGGGGTGGACGGGGCTCTGGGTGGTGAGGTGGATGTGGGCGGGGCTCTGGGAGGTGAGGTGGATGTGGGCGGGGCTCTGGGAGGTGGGGTGGATGTGGGCGGGGCTCTGGGAGGTGGGGTGGATGTGGGCGGGGCTCTGGGAGGTGAGGTGGATGTGGGCGGGGTTCTGGCGGTGGGCTCACCCGATGGGCACGTCCCTGTACTGGGGCTGGCCTGGCTGGGTGCTGCCCTCCAGTGGCGTCTGGGTCACGGTCGGCATGGCCTTGTTCACCAACACCTGCTTGTTCTCCACTTTCTCCCCTGCACCACCGGGCACAGAGAACAGACAGTGGAGGAATGACATACTGTTTAAAGCCATAACACGCCTGAAGAAACACGCACCAGAACGGCCTTATGCTGGATTTGAACCTGTAGGGGTGAGGAAAGGAATTTTTTATAGATAGATGAAAAGATAGATCATCATTTGTATGTCGTTATAAATCTGCTCAATCATTATCAATACAGATTGTTAAGCCTAACCCTAAGCCTATACTTGCTGACTTTGCAATTACAATAAAGTTGAATCGACTTGATTAACTTGATCACTGTGAACCTAAAAGTTGTTTGGTTCCATTAGAAATAACCAACAACAAGCCAGCCTTAACATCTGCAACATGGCTGAACCCAGAGAGCATGCTGGGAGAAGTGAGGTGTTCCTCACCAGGGGAGCAGATGCCGTCGGCGTCCAAGATGTTGTGCCTCCAGATGGGCTTGCGCGTGGCTGCGTCCAGCATGGGGCCCATCACCTTGTCGAACGTCTGGTTGGTATAGCGCCTCAAGGTGCACTTAGCGTTCTTATACACAAGGCACCTTCCGAACCCTAAGAGGGACAGGACCGTGTTCATAGGCTTCAGTCTGCTCAACAACAAAGGAACTACAGCTTTGATTAATCCTCAGGATGCATTTTCCACGCCATGTCATTAGCCATTGACATGTTTCCCAATAAATCCCGGTCTTTGATTAGCATCAGTTGTTAGGTTTGAGGGTCTCTTCTTAATCACCTTGGCCAACAAACATGATTCCATTTGTGTGAGTGGCTGCACAAATAGCCATTGCTACAAAAAAATTGAGTATGAAAGGTTATTCTATTCTATTCTTATATAATAATCGTTAATAAAACCTTGAATCCTTTAGCCCTTTCTTCTCGATGCTAGAAAAGTTCATTATTTGCATCAGACACACACACACACACATGATAAAGGGTCATAAAGCAGGAATAGCTTTCCCATGGTAACTCTCTCCTCAGGGCCTGCTCTACCTCTGTCCAGCGAGGCCTTGTTGAGGATCAGGGCGTCCTCAATGTCATAGCCGCTGTAGCTCATCACCGCCACAGTGGCGTTCTGGCCGGCAGGGAGCTTCTCGAAGTTGATGAGCTCGATGGTCTTGGTCTTCACCATGGGCTTCTGGGGGTAGGCCAGCAGATACATCAGCGTGTCGATGCGGTTCCGCTGGTTGTAGCCGATGGTGCCTGGAGGGAGACGGTGACATGAACCACAGGTTGTGCATTTAGGGAGAATTAACTAACAGAAAATATTCTTAACAGCCAACGATATTACAGGCATATAATGAGGTGCACATTTTATAAACGTGTCCCGAAGCGGAGAGTCCAGCCAGTGACACCGTTGTGTTTAAAGCCTTTAAAGTGAAAAGGGGAATCAAAATGACTTTCATTCCACATATAGAGTCAGACATTCCCTGATGGATGCTCATTTCCTCTCCCCTCCCGAGGGTCAAAGGTCAGCTAATGAAGGCTTCCCATATGGACCCCAGGTATGAGCTGGGGTCAGTCCGGGTCAGGGTCGGGCTACTGAGAGATCAGGGGGAGTTATCAACGTCTGTCAGAGATTAACACGGCCGCCCCCCTCTGGAAGGAGGAGCTTTTGTCCGCCGCCATTAGTCGACAATCGGGCTACAAGCACAGAGTTTGTGGTAATGGGCTCCGACCACTCGGCTCCATTTGCACATGTATAGGGCTGTCCACACAAGACCTCAGAGCCAGAGGATATTGGGCCAAATATAGTTCCAGTCTGCGTGTTTGTAAAGCGGGGCAGGGGGGGGGGGGGTTACTATTACAAATGTTAGCCGGGCCATTTAAGGGGGTTCTGGTTGCCACGGCGCCGAGGGTGCGTACTCTGGGGTCTTTTGCAGCTGAGCATACTGACCCCGCATGCAGAGGACGGCTCACCAATGAATCACTAATGAGACTCTGGGTGACTGGCAGGCAAAGGGCCCACACACACACACTGGTGTGTATTGGTCTGTGTATAAACATAGACATGGGGGGAGAGGTGTGTGCGTGCGCGTGTGTGTGTGTGTGTGTGTGTGTGTGTGTGTGTGTGTGTGTGTGTGTGTAGGGGGGCGAGGGGTCAAGACTTTGTATAATTGGCATTCGTCAGTGTATTCCATTGTTTGTAACACACACACACACACACACACACACACACACACACACACACACACACACACACACACACACACACACACACACACACACCTCTGTGGAAGATTCTCCAGTGAGGAAGATCCTCCTTAACATTGTTGAGAATAAAAAATGTAGATTGTCCAGACCACTGTTATGAATTAATGCCCTTAAATATGACTACTTTAATGCCTTTGTTTATGTAATGTTCGTTTCCCTGGGTAGAGGGACATTAGCACCCCCTATCGCCTATTGACAATTCCTTCAGGGAGGACGTTCCTCCCTCAGCCTCCATTGACTCCCATTCATTTCCCCGAAAGTGTTGGCGGCCGGTGAATAACATGGGGCTCAAAGGGATACAGGAGGAAAGACCTCCTCTGAGTGGGTGTGACTAGCTCAGGAATCTGGATCCCACCTACGTCTGTTCACGAATAGGCTTGAACCCTGGCTGCGCTGTGAACCAATAAGCAGGAGCCCTGGCTGTGGAGCAGCCCGGAGGGAGGGGTTATCCCCTCAAGTCTAGGCTACGACAACCAACGAACCCGCTCAGTCGTATCCCTCGTTTCCACCGAGCGGTGCGCTACTGGTTATTGCGGTACAGTGCGACTCGCTTATATTGCCTGTATTGACGAACGCAACAACGTCTCGGTTGCCTGCGGCCGGGCTGCCTGCGAGGAGGATTGACTTGATCTATAAATGAAGTCCCTCAATCTTAATTGGCTCTTAACACCATGACCAACATTCTGAAATACCTATTAACAGCCACATTTGCCTCAAACAATGTTAGGCTTACAACCCATGTAAATAGTTGTGAAATAATATTTGTGTTAGGCCCAATGGGCCCAATGATAGGCCCAGATTTTATTATTTAGTTTTACAAGTCAAGAGTAGGCCTGATTTGACTAATTGGCTTTGCATCCTTTCCTTCTGTCCTTGTATTCCAAGACATGCTGCCCACCAGCTTTCAAAGTAAAATGCTGCCATTAGTGGATTTGTATCAATTCACATAATTATCCCTCCCTGCTATTTTGTAGTTCACCAAAACACCCTGAAACAACTTCAGTCTCACATAGTTATGCCACCATACACCATTAACAGTGCAAGCAGGCCAATGGCAACCAAGCGCGCAGTCCTTTCTCCCTCACTTTAAAAACCACAACCCGGTCCACTTGACATCGTGTAGGTGCATGACACGTGGTAGGCCTACCGTAAAACTTCAATAGCCCAGGCTTTCATTTGTTTCAATAACTGAACTATCGAACAAATATCTTGCTCAGCAAAGATGGGAAATACTATAACATTTATTATTTACACCAGTATAAATGTTCCTACCGTACGTAGGCCTTATACACATTACCAGGCAATAGAATAACGCCCACCCACACACACACACACGGTGGCGGAGTGGTAATCGGGAGAGTCGGGAGTATTCCCGTTGGGCCGTTAACGTTTCGGGGCTGCCAGGCTGATTACTGCGGGATAACCATATTGTGTTTATAATAGTTCCTTGCAGCGCCGTCCGTCAGCCTGAGCTGTGCGCCCGCATCCTCTCACTCACTCAACAGACGCTACACTCACTAACTGTCAACTTCGCAACCAAGTCGATTTTGTCTAGAGGGGAGTAACTGAGCGGCCCCTCCTGAAGTGGTACAGCCCAGGTGGGCCTTGAATTGCGATTGGTCAGAAAGACGCGACAGCTAATGACAACATTGAACTCTCGTGCAGGCTTTAACAGAGCGACACACAAACACACATTTTTAAGTGTGTGTGTGTGTGTGTTTTTTTCACCCGCTCCGTATACTTGCTTGTCCCAACAAGTTTGTGAGGCGTGCAATGTTTGCCAAGCCAAAAGAGCGTTAATCGCGCGATAAAATAATTAACACCGTTAAAATTGGTTTGCGTTAACGCCGTTAGTAACGCGTTAAACTGACAGCACTAATATATATAGTAGCCAACTTTTTGTCTTGTGAGAAAGGATTCTATTTTTGAAATCGATCTATCCACAGTGGCTTATGATGGACTGAGACTTACCCATGGCCTGCTTGCCCATAGCACACTGGTATGTGTTCCTAGGGGACTGGTTATGGTGGGGGTAGGGGATGAGACCAGCACATACTCCAAGCAGCGTGAAGGGCTCGATCTCCAGGTGTGTTGTCTCTCTGCATAAACATAACGACAAGAGAAGACACGCACAGCACGGTGAGAGCAGAGACCTCACACATCCTCCCAGTCGTCCACCACGGAAATCTGTAGCATGTTTCAGCATCTACACATCAAATACCACTGGCCTGCTGTCATCCTACCCTTCAGAAGAAAGATCGAGAAAGAAACCGGTCCTAGGGAAGCATCACTTCAGCCTAATAAACCCATCAATGATTCATTCATTACGACTTTGGTGGTCAGGATACTCACTTGGTGATCATGTGCTCATAGAGAGCTATCTGACAGTCGTTCTCCTCGTTCACGTCCAGATACTCCACCAAACTCTCGTGAAGGAAATCCTCAAAGGTTCTGACAAGACAGGAGTGATAAGTCAATCAACAATACATCGTCTCCATGATAACACAGGACAGGAGAGATGGGATACATCAATCAACAATACACCGCCTCAATGACAACACAGGACAGGGAGACAAGGACAAGGTTATGTTGTCACAGTAACGTGTTGTGAGGTGTTGTACCTGTAGCCCTGAGAAAGCTCATCGATGTGTCGGTTCTTCACCATCGGCTGACCTTTCTTCACGATGATATAGGGCCTAACGACATTGGTCAGAGGTCAACGGATCATCTATCAAGGCTTGAGGTCAGGTTGGTCTCATTTACAATTTCACAAAACTGTGAATGATAAACATGTCAATAATATTGTAAAAGGGAACAATTGATTTCATTAAGGTATATTTATTTCATAATCCTGTGAGCACAAAACAGTGTACACATTTATTTCTATGTTTCTATGTCTTGAATATCTTTATATACACACATACGATATGATTATTCATGCTGCATGCAACTTGTGGAGTCAGAATAGAAAGCACAGAGGCCGTAGAGAAATTAAAATATATATTCTCAATATTCAAGATTCAAACAATATCAGTAGTGGCAATGTTAATGTAAATGCAAAACCAAATTTAAACATTACAAACACATTTAAACAATTACATGCAGACATGATGAAGCGTGATGCACACCTACAATACACCCCACATTACAGGACATCTGTAGTTCTCCTACCGACACAGGCGCCCCCCGTCCGAGGAGATGTACACACAGCGGTCCGTCAGGTTGGTTGAGATGGAGACGAACTCTGTGATGAAGCCAGCTCGACGCATCAGCCTGAAGGTGCTGACCAGCTTCTGGTGGTCTCTGATCACCCCCAGGATGTTACCTGGGACACACACACACACACACACACACACACACACACACACACACACACACACACACACACACACACACACACACACACACACACACACACACACACACACACACACACACACACACACACACACAGTTATAGAGTGTGTGGTCCTATAGCGCATATATGCCTGAACACAAAGACCCCCGTGGTCTTGAGCAGCAGCAGCAGGCAGCTAATTAAACGACAGCTATTATAATTTGACAGTTATCGTAAACAAGCAAAAAAGGACCTAATGACAACACGCTGTAATTAATGGGCCAAGTTGTGTCACAACAATAATATCAACCGGTGGCACACGATTAATGACTTATTGGCCAGCCTTGCCTCCCTTCATGGTATTAGCCATTAGGTTTCAAACAGGATGGATTAGTAGCTCCTTTTCAAGTCGTCCTTTAATAGAAAGAACCAAAGAAGAAAAGCCTTCCTCTTTGTTTACGGGCCTTCTATGCACTTAGGACACCGTTGAATCATAATGAAATGGGGGGAAGGTTTCAACAACCATAAACTAAATAATAAATGTTCATTAAGGGGAAACCCAAATATCCCGACAAAAATGTCCATTTGGGACCCAGGACAGCAGAAGACCTTCCTTCCCGGTCCCTGGAGATGGAAGCTCTTCTCCAGGTCTGGTGGGTTAGGTTTGGCCATCATCTCTCCTCCCTACCGTTGAGGAAGACGAGGAAGACGGAGGGGTAGGAGAGCTCCTCTCCACACAGCAGGTTGACGTCCTCTACGCCCAGGTTCATGGCCAGCTTGATGATGGGTCCGTCCTCCATGTCAGTGGTGATGTGGGTCATCAGTGCCAGGTTCTTCACCAGACCACAGGCCTGGGGAACACACAAACCAACCAGGTTACAAGGACAGTACATCATTTAAAAAATACTCAATGTATCAAAGCTTAGTTAGAGACAAAAGGGATACAATATCAACAAAATGCTATCAATTCTACAAATAAGACTGGTTCAAAGGCATTCTATATTTTGTGTGTCCAAAGAGGAAACAACATCTGGAAGTTAAGACTGAAACACGCGTCTCTGAAGAGCACAGAGGAGCGTCTGACCTATCAGGGGACCTCTCCTCCCATTGGTTCAGGGCATCCATCTTTCATGTCAATCACATGCACGCACACAGCACTAACATAGCTTCACCACAACTCTCCTCAATTGTGGAGAAATTAAGGGAGGGAGTAGAAAGGGGGGGCGGCACGTCAGTTTTTATCTGCTCTCTACCTTCCCAACTCACAAAAGTGTCGTCGCGTCTTTACTTTATTCCGCGTTTAGACAAGCATTTTTGGGAGGAAATCTGCATGCAAACAGTGACGCAAAAGTGTGTGGAACTCGATTGGGTATACATGCGAGGCGGCAAGGTGGTGTTGTGATACACTATCACACAACACCGCCATGTCTGAGGGCATGCGTAGAATCTTCCTTCTTCTCTCATCTGCGCCGCGAAAACCAAAACAAGGCTACCGCTGCGTGTAATTACAGATCCTTCTCTGTTCAGTAAAACTATCTGTACATATCCTATACATTTCGTGCAAAGACTCCTGTAAGTTTATTAGAGCTGCCAGAGCAGCTTGAAGGTCCGACGCATGGAAATAATCCAACACGTTTGTTTATTTCCCTGTACTGGCGCATGTATGTGACGTAAACGGAGCGTATTCAAGTTTTCCCACTCGAGGGCGGTTTCAGTTTTGAGTTTTTCAGCCCCATAAACGCTGTCACCTTCTAAACGAAAAGGCTCCAGCAGCAAACATTCTTTGTGCATTCTTTAGGCGTGTCCCGCCACAAGATACTTTTTCCTCCCTCCCAGCCATATATTGAGGAGCTCCACAGATACTGGCCAGACCTGAGATCTCTATGTCATCATCACACCAGTGACAGCAGGTCCTTGGCTTCAATGCAGAATGCCAGCAAGCATGGACTTGACCAAATGCCAGCCGTAGAGCCGACCATTGCCTCCCTCATTGTGGCACCAGAGGAGGTGTTGAGGCCGAATGCTTGCTGTCCCATGCCACATTGTCGCATCACTAATGACCTATTAACAAAGTGCTATGACACAGCGGCACGTATCGGGAACTCCTTGTCCCATTTGATACTGGCCCTGTCTCGGTCCTTGCAATCATCCAGTGCAGATACTTCAGTGGATGATTCAGTCCAAGTGACACTTCTTTGCAAGCGTTTGCCTTCATGACCAGAGTGCTTGGTAGGCTGATGTCGTCACTTACGCGGGCCGCCAGGTATGGCTGGCCCAGTCCCCATTATCAGTGCCATGCCACATAACCCTCTGCACTCTCCCCGTAGTTCCAAGAGAGCTGTTTGGCCAAGCAGCACAACAGGCCTTGAATCGTGGTTTCCAGGCTAACCAGCAGTTTGCTAGCCTTCGGGGAGCTACATCCCTACCGCGAAAGCAGCCTCCACAAGGTTATGGCACCAATCGTCCTCTTTCGCCAGCGCGTCCTAGTGGTTATCCCAGGACCTCACCAGCTCCTGAGCGACCCCATCAACCCCGTCGGGCTCCCATAAGGCCAGGCACAGAGGGGTCTGTGCCCCAGGCCCACAAGAGGACGTGGGGGCAGGTACTGACGGCTCAGGGCCGGGCTCAGGGCACTTGGCCCAGCAGCACCTCATCTGCTGGGGAAGTTGCACTACAGACCCTTGGGTGGTGACCACGCTTTCCCGGGGGTACGATCTCCAATTCAGACGCCGGCCCCCAGTTTTCAAGGGAATCAGAATGACTACATTCAGCGATCCCACAAGGCGACAGGCCCTCAGCCAGGAGGTATCCACCCTCCTGGAGAAGAAGGCCATCGAGATCGTAGATCCTCAGACACAGCAAGTTGGGTTTTACTCAGTGTATTTTTTAGTTCCAAAAAAAGAGGGTGGGTTTCACCCTATACTGGACTTACGAGGGCTGAACAGTTTTCTTAAAGTATTGCCCTTTCACATGCTAAAGACAGCGGAAGTGCTCCAGGCCGTTGCACGGAAAAGCTGGTTCACATCAATAGATTTAAAGAATGCATATTTTCACGTCCCTATAGCACCACATCACAGGCCATACCTGCGCATCGCATTCGAAGGGCGGGCCTACCAGTAAAGGGTCCTCCCATTTGGGTTATCGCTAGCCCCACGGATCTTCACAAGGTGCATGCGGGCAGCGCTCGCACCAATGCAAGCCACCGGAATGCAAATCCTCTCTTATCTGGACAATTGAGAGCAGGACACCACAGCCCTCCTAGGCCATGTGGAAAGGTTGGGTCTTCCAGTCAACTATGGCAAAAGTAGTCCAATACCCAGCCAATAGGTACTGTTCCTTGGCATAACCCTGGACTCCGTCTAAATGCTTGCCTTCCCGTCTCCGCGGCGGGTAGACGCCATACTCCAGATCCTCCTGCATTTTCGGGAGGACAGGATGGTAAGGTACAGCCTTTTTCTCAGGCTGTTGGGAATGCTGACGTCAGTAACGTCAAAAGTGCCACTGGGCCTCCTCCACTTGCGGCCGTTCCAAGTTTGGACCAATGGCCTCCACTTAGATCCGAGGTTGCACGGATCCAGGAATGTCAGGGTGTCCAGTCAATACCTCCTGGCATTACAACCCAGGAGACGCAGGGCATATCTTGCCAAAGGTGTCACACTGGGTTCGATCCCCTCACGCCGCGAGGTGGTGGTGACCGATGCTTCGCTCTCTGGCTGGGGGGCAGTGTGGCAGCACAGGGCGATGAGATGGCTCTGGAGTGCGCAGCCCAGGACACAGCACATAAATGTGCTCGAGCTCCGTGCTATTTATTTAGCACTCCGCGAATTCCTGCCATATTTGAGGGGCAGACATGTTCTGGTACGATGCGACAACAAGTCAGCTGTCTACAATGTGAACCACCAAGGGGGCACAAGGTTGGCTCAGTCATTACGGGTTGAACAGCAACTTCTTGTATGGGATCTCCCTTACTTTTCCAGCCTCAGGGCTATGCACGTTCCAGGGCCACAGAACACGGGTGCAGACTTTTTCATGCCAGAGACCTCCGTCGGGGGAGCGCCAAATCCACCCAGAGGTAGTAGAGGCAATATGGAGCAAATATGGCACAGCAGAGGAGGACCTGTTTGCTTCAGAGTCCACAACACATTGTCCCCCTCTGGTTCTCTCTGTCAGAGACGAGTCCGATGGGACAGGATGCCCTTGCACAGCCATTGCCACGTCAGGTCCTTTATGCCTTCCCTCCATTTCCACTGATAAGGTTAACTCTAGACAGAGCTCCGAAGGGGAACCACAGACTCCTGCTGGTTGCCCCTAACTGGCCAGGGAGACCTTGGCTTCCAGTAATGTAAAGGCTGCTGGATGGAGGTCCATGGTGCCTGCCGAAGAGGCGGGACCTGCTCTCACAGCTGGGGGGCCTAATCTGGCACCCCAGACCTGCAGCTATGGGTTTGGCCCTTGAGGGGCCTGATCCACTTATAATGGAATGTGACCAGGAGATAGTTCAAACCATCATAGACTCAAGAGCTCCCTCCACCAGGGCACTTGCTATGCTAACAGGTGGAAGATATTTGCAAAGTGGTTTGAGGCTCAGAGAGAGGTACTGGAGTGTTCCTCAGTGCCAATTATACTGCGTTTTTTGCAGTCCTTACTGGAGAGGAAGCTATCTGCTTCCACTTTAAGGGTCTATGTGGCTGCCATTTCATCCAGGCACATTAAGGTTGATAGCCATGGGGGGGTGGTTGGGTCTCATTCATTGGTGACCCGATTTCTTAAAAGGAGCCCAGCGGAGGAACCCCCCACGGGCTGTCAAGGTTCCCTCATAGGACCTACCTCTGGTACTTGGGTCTGGACCTGTTTTCCTTGACTGCCTTTGCCTCTTAACATCAGAGGCCATTCCGCCAGGAGTGTCTCCACCTCCTGGGCAGCATTACGACGAGTGCCTCTAATTGAGATTTGTTCAGCGGCCTCCTGGGCGTCAGCGTGCACCTTTGCCCGATTTTACAGCGTCAATGTAGCTGCTCACCACGCAGTGGCTGCAGTAGTTTTTCAGGAACCCTCAGGCCCTTCCTAATAGGTGGGTACAGGATTCCTCGTGACTACACTGGTAAAAGTCATCCAGTGTTAAGCACTGCCTCTGGCGGTCAGTAAGAATGAAATAGAACAAGAGTTACGTATGCAACTACGGTTCTATGAATTCTGGATGACCGCCAGATTTCTCTGTCACTCGGAATCTTGCGAGAAGATTCTGAAGGGACATCTTGGAGAGTGACGTGGGCTTATATAGACGGGCGGCCCGACGTCATCGACGGTCACGTGTGACTTTATTATATATTAAATATAGATATTAGATATTAAATACTCGACCTACGCATGAGCGATGGATAACATCGAGTGCTAAGCACTGCCTCTGGCGGTCATCCAGAATTCATAGAACCGTAGTTACATACGTAACTCTCGGTTAGATCTCACCTAGAACAGTGTAAATAGTAGTATAATGTAGGGGTTAAATCTCAGCTAGAACAGTGTTAATAGTAGTATAATGTAGGGGTTAGATCTCACCTAGAACAGTTTTAATAGTAGTATAATGTAGGGGTTGAATCTCAGATAGAACAGTGTTAATAGTAGTATAATGTAGGGGTTGAATCTCAGATAGAACAGTGTTAATAGTAGTATAATGTAGGGGTTAAATCTCACCTAGAACAGTGTTAATAGTAGTGTAATGTAGGGCTTGCCCAGTTTTAAATCCCAAACCGAACAATTATTGGAGTGTTGGAGTGCTCTTTCGGCTCCAGTTTATTGTGTGACTGATACACCAACAAAGTGGTAAAGTTGGACCCCCCCATGTGCTGAAAGTGTTGCAGAGGTGCGTGGAGAGAGACCTCTGGTGATGCACTCACCTCTCCCTCGGGCGTGTCTGATGGGCACAGCATCCCCCACTGGGACGGCTGCAGGGAGCGCGGCCCGCTGACCTTGCGGGTCTTCTCGAACTGGGAGGAGATGCGGGTCATCATGCCCAGGGCGGATATGAAGGAGAGGCGGGACAGCACCTGGGTAACGCCCTGACGGTCCATCTTGAACCTCTTCAGGGACCAGTTCCCCTGTGAAAGAGGTCAGGGCTTAAAAGGGGTGATATCATGCATTTTTAGGGTTAATGACTGCGTTTTGGGGTACAACTAGAATATGGTTACATGCCTGCATGTTAGAAATACCCCTTATTATTCTCACACTGTTAATTTCTGCAAAACCAATTTCAGCGTCAAAAACATAATTTTTTCCATCTTTTCGCACGTTTGAGCCCAAACAAGCCGTTTCACACTTAGTGAGGGGTGTTCAGTACCCCCGGCGGCCTGCGGACCTACGATGGAGAAGGCGTTCATTCCCAGGTTCCCCAGGCGCCCTGCGGACTTACGGTGGAGACGGCGTTCAGACCCCAGTTCCCCAGGCGCCCTGCGGACTTACGTCGGAGACGGCGTTCAGACCCCAGTTCCCCAGGCGCCCTGCGGACCCATGGTGGAGACGGCGTTCAGCCCCAGGTTCCCCAGGCGCCCTGCGGACTTACGGTGGAGATGGCGTTGACCATGCCGTTGGTGATCTGGTCCTGCCTCATGTGCTTCACCACGTCAAACTGAGCTGCCCTCTGCTTGGGTATGATCTGGTCGGCGATCTTCTTCAGCTCTGAGTTGAACTTCTTAAACAGGTCTTCAAACAGCAGAGAGAGCAGCTAGGGGGGGGGGGGGGGGGGGGGGGGGTGGGGGGGGGTGAGGAGGAGAGAGGAAGCACAAACTCAACCAACACACAACGGAGGACATCAACACACTGAACAGAGCCCTGTGTGATGGAGTCGTCAACACGTGTGTGTGTGTGTGTGTGTGTGTGTGTGTGTGTGTGTGTGTGTGTGTGTGTGTGTGTGTGTGTGTGTGTGTACTCCCTTATCAGCAGAGAGACGGTGCTGACTGTCAGATTTAATAACCCAGCGTTGCCAGCTCTCTGATAAATCTGACCTGGCCCTACGCCCAGACACCCCCCCCCCCCACCCCCCACAGGAGGCAACCTCTGGCATAACCCCCACCCACCTGTGCATTAGCATAAATCCAAAACAAACAGGCTCAAATTAATAAAGAAATTAAGCTTCAGTAGCGCTGCCGAGCCAATTAGTTGAATGTCAGAGAACTGTTAATTGGAGAGCGCGGAGCTTTGCTGTTGTTGCGTCGCGAGTGTGTAAGCCCACGGTCGAAAAAAAAGTGGGCTCAGTTTTCTCCCCTGTCCTCCCCCTCCCTCTCACCCCCCCAACCTGGTCTGTGTAAAGGAAGGGGGGGGGGGATTAAAGGCCTCAAGACAGCAGTAATTACATTATCAGAGCTGAGCTACAGGATTAGCTCAATCGCTCCAGTCAAGACTGCCATTCCATTGTCACGCCACTGGAAGGAAGAACAATGTGTGTCCCCCATGCATCCCGGCACTGGGCCCTATGTGGTGGAGCATATTTCCACGTCCGACCAAGCGGGGGCTGGGGGGGACCTAAACAAAACAGGCAGACACAAAAGCCGAGGGTGGGGATGATGAGCATCTTATTAAAAGGAGAGGAGATGCAGGTGAGAGATGAGGCGGGCTGCAGCCTGCGTCCTCTTGGCTCCCTCTTGGATCAGGCCTCTGCACAGTGTCTGGCAGCGCGTTGTTAAGCTGGTTTGTCTCACAGATCAGACTGAATGGAAGTTTGGAATGCGGCCCTCTCTCAAAATAATTCTGATTTGAATAAATAGCCACTTGATATAAATATGAGCATCCTGGTGGGACTCCATCCAGCTCCTTTAATTACAAAGTACTCCGCTATGAACTGTAATAAGAAGGCGCATTATTCTGGTACCTGCCCAGCCAGCTCCAGACGCTTGTTTCCATAGTAATCCCTGTCATCCACCTTGTGCTCCCCCTGAGCCAGGATGACCCGGCGCACCATCACCGCCAGGTACACACACTTCGCCCGGAAGTTAAACTCCTTCACCTAGATGAGTGGACAAACACCAACAACATACATCAATACAAAATATTAAAGAAGTTATTTAAACACCAGTCAAAGAACCTCATACACAGCAATATAATATAAAATAATAACAGGTGTGCATGCTAATTATTTGCAATTGCCTAACTTAGGCACAAGGTGGGAGGAAGATGACGAAGACTTACTGGTACGTGCGTGAGGATGAGCTGGGCCAGTAGCTCCCTAGCCTCCTCCATCTTGGTTTTCTTGGGTCCACCCCACATCCTCTGTCGCCTCACCTTGTTGCCCAGGTACTTCAAGGCCTGGACACAGGGGGTGGGCATCACACAGAGCAGACCACAGATAATAAGAACTAAAGAATCAGCCAGTAGAAAGACATCGTGCAAAAAATACCCCAAGAAACAAAATGATGGATTTAAAATGTTACACACTGATGTTTATGTTCAAAGACCAACATACACAATAGAAACCAGACATCCTGAACACGCTTATACACCTGAGTCAGTGCCTAACTGAATATGTGACTGATTTAGAAATGTAGGTCAAAGGTTAAGCAGGCTGAAGACTTCCACAGAGACCACCCACCCTGTGCTCTGTCTATTATATATTCAAACACAATCACTCGGAATCAAAACTTAGAAAAGGTGCAATGCATTCTTTGATTAATTGATTGCATTACTTGAGCAATGGAGCGCCACAACCTCGAACAATCACCGAGCGGAAAGTCATTTAGCACGTTGTGGATGTGGTGGATTTTTAGGCAGACATTTCTCAAATCCATAGACATTGAAGATACAAAGTAAATTAAATCAAAGTATTTCACTCTGGGATCGCCGTGTTGTTCTCTGTAGTCTGCGTGGTCACAGGTCCCGCGTTAGCATATTCTTTAGAAGTCTGCCTACAACACGCTGACCAGGATTCAGGGAAGCCAAGCCAGGTAAGCACCTGAGTCTGGGTGAAGATCTCGGCCTTCTGACACTCCTCCAGGCTGGGGGAGAAGTTGGCCACCACGTGTTCCTCTGTTCCAATCATCTGAACAATCTCCTGGTCACTCTCCACACCCATGGCCTTCCCCCAAAACACAGGGCGACAGTTAAAACACAGAGCGACAGTTAAAACACAGAGCGACAGTTAAAACACAGAGAGACAGTTAGAACACAGAGCGACAGTTAGAACACAGAGCGACAGTTAAACACAGAGCGACAGTTAAACACAGAGCGACAGTTTAAACACAGAGCGACAGTAAAAACACAGAGCGACAGTTAAAAACCAAGAGCGACAGTTAAAAACCCAGAGCGACAGTCAAAAACACAGAGCGACAGTCAAAAACACAGAGCGACAGTTAGAACACAGAGCGACAGTTAAACACAGCAAGAAAACTAAGTATAAAGACTGTGTCATACAATAGATGTTTATCTGAAAAAATATAATTTATGACCGTAAGAATGAAGATAATTAAGTTCAGAAAAGTATATATTGCAATACCAACAGGTAAACTGGCCGTTGGGGTTGGTTTTGGGAACATAATGTCAGAGGCACTGGTGAGCCGGTTAACTTATCATTACATCTCTGATATTTGCTTATGGGAATGTGGTGTGGTGGATACCGATTCAACAGTGTGTTTGACTACACAGGGGATTTAAACAGGTCTACGAAGAAGGAACAAAACATAGGAACTAGAGGTAATGATAAAAACTTGCTGGACACAAATTTAACTGAGACTACAAGAAGAGAAGGTTCTTTATTTAAGAAATATATACAGAAAAAGCGTACTTTCTTACTCATCCTGTTATGGTCTCACAGCGCCCCCTAGCATACAAAGCAAGGTACAGCACCGTGTCCGTGTCTTGGCCAATTGGAGAATGTTATCATTACCTTGAATATAATGGCGATGGGCGCGTCCTCAGAGAGAGTGTTATGTCTCAGGTAGAATCTGCCTTTCTTCACAACCATATTCGTCCTACTCTTCTTCTCATGGGTTGAGCTGAAAGGAGAGTTTATCATTCAAATAAAATGTAAGTAAAAAGGTAAAAAACTTCCAGAAATACTCAATTGAAGGAATATACATGCGCTCATTACCCATCTTTAGTTATAAGGAAATATCAAAATAGCAATTGATTTTGCTGTTGGCTTCCAAGTTTTGTATTGGGGGACCTACTCTACTAATTCTGTGATCCCAATATTGAATCATTCCTAATTCTAAATGCTGAGTGTAACCAGAGTTACCAGGTGTGAGATCTAACCAGAGTTACCAGGTGTGAGATCTAACCAGAGTGACCAGGTGTGAGATATAACCAGAGTTACCAGGTGTGAGATCTAACAGAGTTACCAGGTGTGAGATCTAACAGAGTTACCAGGTGAGAGATCTAACAGAGTTACCAGGTGTGAGATCTAACAGAGTTACCAGGTGTGAGATCTAACCACAGTTACCAGGTTTGAGATCTAACAGAGTTACCAGGTGAGAGATCTAACAGAGTTACCAGGTGTGAGATCTAACAGAGTTACCAGGTGTGAGATCTAACCAGAGTTACCAGGTGTGAGATCTAACCAGAGTTAACAGGTGTGAGATCTAACAGAGTTACCAGGTGTGAGAGCAGTGTCCACAGGTGTGAGACCAGTTAAAGAGCAGCATGTGCATCACCTGGTGACCGAGGCCCCGACGGCTCCTTTCCTGTCCTGCTCCACGATGATGCGGTTCTTGGAGAGCTGTTCCTGGATCAGGATCACCTTCTCCTGCCCTTTCACGATGAAGTACCCACCTGTCACCAAACACATCCACAAACTCACTTCATACATCTTCAGTTTCAGTTATGTCGACATATTGCAGGGCAGCCATTTCATGTCTTTGTATTCGGTGGAGGGAGACGGTACTGAACCTGGATCCAAAGGGCACTCGTTGAGTTTGGACACTTCCATGGGGGATTTCCCTGTGAGCACGCAGTTGGAGCTGCGCAGCATGATGGGCATTCTGAGATTATAGAGACAGGAAAGGACAAGCATGACGATAATACAAAAATACTAAATGTGTACAAACTAGTGAACTCAGTGAACAGGTGGCTCTGTGAGGCTCAGTAGCACCTTCCAATGGGCAGGGCGTTGCGGATGATCCTCTGGCTGCCTCTTGTGTACTCGATGTCCACGGTGATGGGCGCTGAGTAGGTCATGTCTCGCAGACGGCACTGGTCCAAACACACACTGAATCAACACCACAGGAAGGCTGACTGCACTACTTCATTACCTGTTCAGTAGCTAGTACCTTTAGAAGAGGCTTTTAAAGATTTGGTGATTTATTTAATTGGCATTAGATGTTATTAATGAGCAAGTGCTGACTGGTGGGATAAAACCTAGAAACGTTTGTTAGGGAATCCAACATCCTAACCACTGGGATGTATTGGTGAGGATGCAGGTTGGAGCAGGTGGTCTGGTGGCCGGACCACCCTTTCCCAGAACTACAGAATACTAACAGACATTACAGTACACACACATCTAACCTGACGATGTGCTGCTCCACACTAACCTCATGGGGAGAGACGGGCCTGGTGACATTGAAGCTCTCCTCCACATCCGGCATGCCCACGTATATGTTCAGGTACCTGGAAGTCAAGGTTGGTGACTTATAGAGTTCACTGAGGCCAAACCGTTTGTTAAAAGGTGAGAGTAAAATGACGGGGTCTGAGACATACTTGAGGTACCACATGGGGTCAGCATCGCTGGTGATCTTCTCGTTTGCTTTCATGATTTTCTTGATCTATAAAATAACCATATTTGTTTTAATTTGTATATTCAAGCACAGTTACAACAGAGTTTTTATCATTTGAATGTTACCTCCACGTTGATGAAGTAGTTGAATGAGTCGATGTGCTGCTTTACCAGACCTTTGACCTGGAGATGAACACATTATGTTTATGTTGTAAAGACGATCATAGCGCGATTATGACACTGCATGAAAAGAGGCGTATCTGGACTGGCATAATCCGGTTTCCTGCACAGATAATGATACAGCCGTTTGTCCACGTGTCAGGCTCGAACCCCAGGGTCATCTCACCTCCCCACTGGTCCAGTGGTTTGACCAATGGGGAGGGGTTTGATATATTATTATTTATACAAATGATTATAAATGATTTTTTTTTTCTTCATCAGAAGATTATATAGATAGCCAGAAAAACAACTGACACACTTTACGATAAATAAATACAATACAGTGTAAAAGAACGGTAAATACAAGGCGTATGAAGTGTAGTGGTGGGGAGACGGGGGGAGAGGGGTGGGAGACAGGTGGGAGACGGGTGGGAGACGGGGTTGGGGAGCGGGCTGGGAGACAGGGGTGGGGAGAGGGTTGGGAGATGGGGGGGAGCTACCAGAGACGTCAGAGAACCCGCCGCAGTCTAGGCCGTTTCTCAATTCCTAGCACGCGTACTACGGACTCGATGACTTGCAAGCACGTACTTGGCAAGTCTGTACTTCAAGCACATACTTGCGAGCACGCGAGTACGTACCTGCGATTGGAACAGCAGCGGACTCGATGACGTCACCACCTCTGCTCGTCCGTTAACTTTGCTACGGCCTCATTTAGGCATATACTACTGAACAATATAAACAAAGGATATAAAACAAAATCCCAGCCTCTTTCATTTTCAAATAGTATGTAAATATTCTGGATGAATAACAATTGAAAAGATATGAGTGTCCTGTCATGTGTATAAGCTATACACACACGACCTTACATATATATATTTATATTTATATATTATTATTATTATATTAGGCCTATATATTATATAAATATATATAAGTTAAGAGTAACTTGAGCAACAGTTGTAACTTGTGCGTCTTCTCCATATTGTCCGCCCTCTTACTGCTGCGAGTGCGAAATGCATCCTGGGATTTATAGCGGGAGCAAGCACACACGAGCCACCTCCGATGCATGCTCGGTGAAACGGCGATATCGAGCACGCATCCAGAACACTTCCGGGTTTTACGACAGTACTCGCTTGATGCGTGCTTCGAATTGGAACAGTGCTCGGGCAACGACTGATGACGTTTCACGAGTCCACGAGCACACGAGCACGCACAAGTACGCGAATTGAGAAACGGCTCTAGTCTTTTCACCAAATGGGAGGTTTACGCAAGCTTTCGTTATTGGGTTGCGCGCGGGCAAAATTCTATGGGCGGGCAAAGCAGAGAAAGGGGAGGTAACCTGGCCCCATATGACAACATATGGGGCCAAATTCCAAATCTGTGCATCTGAGCTTTGTTGTTTCAAAAGGCGGAGCAGGATACCTAGTGTTCGTAGGATCATAAAGAGAAATTCTCATGCCATGGGAACTTTAACAAAAGAACTGAGGAGGTTGCAGAAAACAATTTGATTCGATTTTTTTATTGTTTTTATTAAATAGGCCTTTAAAGCAATGAATGTTGTAAGACAGAAGGATTTTTATTTTATTTTATGTTTCCCGTTGTAAACAACTTTCTTGGCAATTGGAGCGTTAATTTATGATTATACAAGGTCCCTTTCGGCGATCACGCGCTTTACCGTACAAAGCTATTTAGACGCGCAATCGCTTTTCTTTATAAGTGTGGCTGGCGTGACCGCGCTTCCCCGAAGTGTTGTTTTGTTTGCACGTCTGCATAACAGCATTAGACAGGTACACAGTACCGCCACAAACACCATGTTGGGCGGTTGTCCAGATTATTCCAGATACCACTTTCAAAGCAGTCATAGATAATAGATGAAATGCCTTGGACATAAACAAAGAGCTTACCTTTAAGAAAGCCGGGAGCAATTTCCATTTTTCCTGTAAATTATCAAATGAATGAATCAATATAGGAAGGTATGGACATGTGCTTTTCTCTAGGTTAATGATCCGACCATCTGACAGTGTATTGCTCTAGACAGCATGGTGTGTGACGCTCTGCATAACCCTCCTTCATTTACCTCTATAGTGTTGACAGGAGCTGCGATCTGCTGGGGGGTCAGGTCCCCGAACTCCTCAGCCAGGAGGTCCATGTCGACCCCAACTATC
Organism: Gadus chalcogrammus; assembly: GCF_026213295.1. NCBI lineage: Eukaryota > Metazoa > Chordata > Actinopteri > Gadiformes > Gadidae > Gadus > Gadus chalcogrammus. The sequence goes on from NC_079420.1 coordinate 25,457,032, forward strand.
CTACTAACTATCTAAGTTAAACTCCATAAATACTCAAACACATGCATTTCATGCATTCGAGAATCGGAAGCAACTACTTCTTCATCGTTGTTCCTGCTGCGTTAGAACTACAGAAAGGTGCGTAGCGCCCCCTGCTGGCTGTCATAATTTCTGCTAATCACCTCGACTACTATCATAATAAAAAAATAATAAAAAATAAAAAATACATACATACATACATACATAATAATAATAATAGATTGAATTCATATTGCGCTTTTCTGGACAATCAAAGAAGCAACCACCCCTAATGTGTAGCAACCACTTTGGTGAAGCACGGCAACCAATCTGCGCCAGAACGCTCACCACACACACAGGCTTGAGGTGGAGTGAGGGAATTAAGGAATCAGCCAATTATACAGGGGGATGATTAAGGGGGGCAGATTGAATGAGCCTGGTTGGGCAGTTTTATAACTACTATCTACTATCAACTCTAGTATCTACTACTATCTATCTATCCATCTACTATCACCTGTACGACTATCTATCTACTATCACCTCTCAGCAACATAAAGGATCTTTTTCATATTGAATTAGAAACAATATTAAGTTTCACCTGATATATTTTTTGTTATATTTATAGTCTATGGAATAAAAAAGTACTGCAAAAGAAAATGTCCATGATTAAATATATTTTTAATTCATTGAATACAATTTATAAAATAAGCTTATGAGCCGATGTAAAAGAAATACACAAGTACATTCATAAAACATTTTATATGTCATTAAACGATGAAGGCTTCAGGATAGCACTGAGATACAACCGGCAGGCGCCCCTCTCATTGGGCGGGGGACCCGGGCAGGCGCCCCTCTCATTGGGCGGGGGACCTGGGCAGGTGCCTGCTGTTGCTGCTGAGCAGCCGGGGGTAGGCGGTGCCCAGTGAGCGGCCATGCCTGATGACCACCAGCTCCATCTGGCACTGATCAATGTTGACCAGCACGGCGGTGCTCCTCTGCGTGTTCATCAGGAACACCACGGTGAACAGGGCCATCTCGAACTCAGGGCTGGCCCCCACGAAGGCGCTGCCCACAGGCTTCACCAGGCCGTGCCAGCTGAACTGGAGGTTCAGCACGTGGTCGTCCTGGTCAGGCTGGGGGAGAATGAAGAGAGGGAATGTTACTACAACACTATTACTCATTATTATTAAGCAGTGCACATGCCATTCGTGCATCATACCCCAGCAACCCGAACCAGAAGCCGCCCTGTTTGAGCTACGGCCGTCTGGGAAATGGTACCAAAGCCTCGGGACATAACCCAGAGGATGACCAACAGTTATTTCCCCCAAGCAGTCAGGCACCTGGAGGAATCCACCATCCCAAACGTCAACAACACCTGGAGGAATCCTCCACCCCAAACCAACCCCACTCACACGTCAACAACACCTGGAAGAGTACACCACCCCAAACCAACCCCACTCACACGTCAACAACACCTGGAGGAGTCCACCACCCAGAAGCGGATCTTCCATTAGGCAAACCTAGGCAAGTGCCTAGGGCCCCAACCAAATCTGTCTTTATTAGGGGCCCCCAAATCTGACCCCCCCAGCCATTACTTATGTAAAGTAAAAAAAAAAAAAAACATTTCTAGTAGAAAAAAATAACAAAAATATCAACATAACGCCGAACTAATGCCTAAATAATAATTTTCCAGCACACATGCCCCCCTCCATTGTGCATTGGACTAGTCCAGAATATGATTACGTAGTAACGCGCGCAGCGCGAATAACGTACTTCAAACCAAAGCAGAGGGATGGGACTCGGTGAAAATGAAGCGGCGGAATTATGATAGTGGTTGTGCTAAACGAAAACAAAAAGCTGAGAAGAAAAGAATTGCAGATACACTGCCGAAATTGATTTTTTACACCTGCTGCTGCCACAGCAGCCGCTGCTGAACTTGCGACAGGCTCTGCTGTTGGGGTTCTATACTGCTGCTCACCACTTTTCTCTGATATGAAGACTTTTGAGAAGAAGACAACATTAGGACTTTGTGTTTACAAATGCTTTCTGTCTCACACACACACACACACACACACACACAGACACACACACACACACACACACACACACACACACACACACACACACACACACACACACACCACACTGTTTTACTCACATGAAATGGTGAAGGCAACAGGGAAAATGGACATTTGAAGATGGAGAACTTAACCACTTGCACACCTAAACACCCCCCCCCCTCTGTCTGTCTCTGTCTCTGTCTCTCTGTCTCTGTCTCTGTCTCTCTCTCTCTCTCTCTCTCTCTCTCTCTCTCTCTCTCTCTCTCTCTCTCTCTCTCTCTCTCTCTCTCTCTCTCTCTCTCTCTCTCTCTCTCTCTCTCTCTCTCTCTCTCTCTCTCCTGTCACTCACTCACTCACTCACTCACTCACTCACTCACTCACACTGAACCACTGCTTTGCCTGTCTTTCACTCACTCTCACAGCCACTGTTATTCCTGTCCACACACAAAATCTAATTTAGTTCTGTTAAGTGCAAGATCATTTTGTATCTCTGGCAGAGAATGGAAATTATTCTCTCTCTCTCTCTCTCTCTCTCTCTCTCTCTCTCTCTCTCTCTCTCTCTCTCTCTCTCTCTCTCTCTCTCTCTCTCTCTCTCTCTCTCGTTTGAGTAAAAACATGTAATTTTGGCAAAGGCTGGAGAAATCTGAAACTGATTTTACTGTGGAGAGTTGAGTGGCAGTGCACTATGGGTTTATTGCGATTCTAAGAGTATTGGGATGGTTATTTGTTTTGTGTACGTGTTTCAAAAATGACTGTCTATATTTTGCCTAGGGCCCCAAAATGGCTAGATCCGCCCCTGCCACCACCCCAAACCAACCCCACTCACATTACAACAACAGATTTGTTTAATACATATTGCTGTAATTTGCGCAGCATTTTTGCACTAGAATTATTTTTACATAACTTCTTAACCGTATTTACTTTATCTTGTATTGTTGCTGCTATGTGGCTGTTGAGGAACCAAGCATAATAATTGTACTCTTGTGTACAATAAGATGTAATAAAAGGTCATTCTGATTCTGGTTCTGATTGTTAATCAGTGAGAGATGCTAGCCTGGTCCTACCAGACTCTCGTACATCATTTCATTTGCACAGAGAGTCTTGACCCACTCAATTGACTAACGTTAACTCACTTGAAGGCGGCTGTCTTTTGAAGTTTATAACTGAGATCTGCCCAGTGCCACTCTGGATCTGCCATAACCAATCGCAAATGTTTGGCCGGGAATCACGTTGCGCAGGCTGTAAACAAACTAAACACTGTGCACTAAGATGCCCGTCAACGAGAGCTGACTTTAACGTCATTCTCAGCCACTCCCTTAATTCGCTGATTGGTCGCACAAAATTTGGACAGAGAAAATCCAGGAATATGCAGCAAACCCAGACGTAGTACTGAAGGGAAATTAAAATTGAGCGGAAGTCTTTAGGCGGGTGGAGCCAGGCTAAGACGATGCTGTACCTGGACTCATTCCCACTCTTTATAAATAACTCTATTTTTATGCCTGGAGATAAATTTGTGAAGATACTGTATAATAAGCACTTCTTTCTGTATTTACCACAGTTTTATATTTCTTACAAAGTTTCCTTTCCAAACTGTTGTACTACCTACATACATATGATCTATGACTGTATTCTACTCTCACTAAACCCATTGAAGGTACAGAGTCCCCCCAACAGCGGCGTTTCCGGTCTTACTCTGTCCTGCTCCTTGGCCTTACTATGTCCTGCTCCTTGGCCTTACTCTGTCCTGCTCCTTGGCCTTACTATGTCCTGCTCCTTGGCCTTACTATGTCCTGCTCCTTGGCCTTACTATGTCCTGCTCCCGGGCCTTGTATCCCTTGTAGTCCAGGTGGCCGTGCTTCTCCTGCAGGTAGAACTGCAGCCAGTTGTGGAAGCCGATGATCTCCGTCCCAGACTTGGTCTCTCCAACGAACACATGCTCAAAACCAGAGGAGTCCATGCTGTTCAGAGCATTAAAAGTGGAGCCAAGTCAGTCCAAAGGCAACGTAGAGAGCTCTTAAAGGAACACAGCTGCAGAAGCAGCATTACATATGAAGTCTTGCCGAGCCTAAGTATTGAAGGTTGTGATGCACACTGGCTTTGCTTTGACGTCTTACCCTGCATTTCTTTCTCTGTGGTAGAGCTGGAACCATATGAGGTAGAGCTGGCTTCTAAACTGCCGAGCATTTGCGCTGGACTTGCCCTTCCCAACGAGGTATCTCTGGGCCCGCTGTGGGAGGTTCACACATATTGGACAACTTTATTTACAAAGCCCCCTTCAACACACAGGCCAGAGCTTTGATATAGGCAGGAATAACAATCACAATCCTTAGAAAAGTAATATGATAAAACAAACTGTAGTGAAGCTTTAGTAATAATTAATTATATTAATCTCTAACTGTAACATGGGAGCTTATTAATGGTTGACTAAATTGTTGTAGTTGTGGATGAGCCCAGTAGTCTGTGTGTGTGTGTGTGTGTGTGTGTGTGTGTGTGTGTGTGTGTGTGTGTGTGTGTGTGTGTGTGTGTGTGTGTGTGTGTGTGTGTGTGTGTGTGTGTGCGTGCGTGCGTGTGTGTGCATTGTAGTACGCTCACTGGGTCTTTCTCAATGCGGAGACCAAGGCCAAGTACACATTCCATCTCCCTATGAGCACACAGCTGTTTTAGATATCCAGCCTGCGTCTCTCTGCACACATCACAGCACACAGGAAGACGCTACGAGTCTGCTCTAACCCTGGCCCTATCTTCACCCTACACCGTTAGAACCTCTCTACATGTATGTACTGGTCTGAGAAATGTTGGGCTAACTGACGGGTGACGACCTGTTGTTTACCTTCATGACTTCCGTCTCCATGACGGCGTCGAGGAACAGATTGTTCTCGGCAACCTCCTCTGGTGAGATACGCTCGGCCACTCCTGTAGACATCTCGTAGTTGTCCAGAAGGGTAAGAAAACCTTCAAAACAAAATGGCTGCCATTGTTTGGTTTTCTTTTACATTGTTTTGTTTTCTTTTATTCATTCCATTAAAGTTATACATTATATTGTGTGTATAGATTCTCTGTATTTAAATTGTTACACGTTTATTATTTTTCTACTTTCCTGTACTTCTGAGAAGACACTGGACTTTGCAATCAGTCAATAAAAAGGACCATCTAAACGTATCTCTTTTTCCGTTGATACAAAAGTTACTGAGAATTTGTCAACAATCACTTACGGGAAAAGGTTGGTATTAGACCCAGCTTGGTCTCATTGACGTTGGAGAAGAGGGGCTGGGAGGCGCGGTCCCGGGCCACGTTACTGCCCTGACTGACATAGCCAGCTTTACCCTAAACAACACAGGGGACACAACTATCAGGCAGGGCATTTTAACTTAGGGTCATCGTTTTTTAGTATACAGCTCACACACCCGTACCCGTACTGCTTTTCTTCCATGATCTCTTAGATCATTAAATTGTTCAAGAAATTTGTACCTATTTTTCCATAACAAAATAAATTAAATAAAGGACCAAACCTGCACTAAAATTGAGTAATCTACTCCAGGCTGCATGCGGTTCACATCCAGAGTCCAGAACTCATTGAAGAGGTTGGACAGCTCCTGGTTGACAGTAAGTCTAGAAAAGAAAAGTACTTGATGAACTTATGATCAAATATACCAGAAACAAATCTGTTTGTACATTTCCAAAGATTGAAATACCTTGAAGCATCCAACTCATTGCCCAAAACAGCAAGCAGTAGGAGACCTATGAGGAACCTATTGAGATATATAATGTCAGTTACATTATATATGTTCATACATTTATAATAACACCAAAACACCTCATTTTAGGATTCAACCCACAAATAGAGACCAAAGGAGTCGAATTAACCTATAGGGGAAAACGCAATATCTCACTAACATAAGTGACATGCATTGGGCGGCTTTGTCCACCAGCATTAAATACATTACGAAATAAAGTTTTAAGTAAATTCCGTTAAGTACGTCTAAATAATGCAAGATAAAAAGGAGACCAACCTCGTACCAGCCATCGTGTTCATCCGCTGAGCAATAGATTGGTTAATGCCTACGAGAATGCTCCAAACAGCGCATGCGCACCTTATAACTTGCGAAATAGTAAACAATGAAAGATTTAGCTGACTGGGACTTTACAGATAAGGCTAAACTTGTCGCTTGATTAAGCAACAAGTTTACTTGTTGCTACTAGAGGCTGGATTAAAAACATTCATTTCGAGTGTGTCATCAGTCATAACATTGAGTTTCTGGCTGCAGTGGTCTGAGCTCCAGTTCTCCGCCAGGGCTCAGACCCTGCACATCTCCCACGGGTGCGCCCCGTCCGGTCTCTCTTGGCCAAAAATCGGAGAAATCTGTTCTTCAGGCCTCATATCTGCACTCCTGTTCTAATGGCCGATCCCTCCTCTATAGCCTCGATTACTTGTACGTCTGGACTTTCACTAACTTCACATTCATATTTCAGTATTTTTTTGTAGTTTGATCCTTCATTATTTTGTCTTTATCAGTTATTACTTACTTATTACTGTCCTTTACATTAATGCAAATTACGTTTTTGAAATATATTGATATTGCACTTAATCCTCATCAAATGTTGTCGTATCGTCTCAGTAGGGATGCACCGAAATGAAAATTCTTGGCCGAAACCGAATATAGCCTACTGAAACAGTTGGCCGAAAGCCGAAACCGAATGTGGCTTTTACTGTTTTTCATTCATTTTGCTTTAATTTTTCACCATTGCATAAATCAAACAATTAAATGTACTTTATAAACTTTTTTGTCTTGCTTTTCAATAAAAAAAATCAATTACAAATTTGATAAAAAATGTTTATTTAATACTGAACGTTTTCTAACATTCCAGCAGACCTTATAGCAAGAATTTACCTTGAAATAAATGAGTAAAACATTTTTCTTTTCTTTTTTCAATAATAAAAATGTTCGGTGTATTATGTTCGGTCTTTATACTCCTTCGGCCGAAACCGAACATTATGTTTTGGGCCATTTTCGGCCGAACATGTTCGGTGGCCGAATATTCGGTGCATCCCTACTTCTCAGGAATGTTCCACATTTTGTCCCAGAAGGAGCCTATGGTGGCCTTGGGGGGTCGTGGGCAGTTCCGTGGTGACCCTCAGCCTGAGTGGAATTAATACAATAATACGAACACTCAGGCTATAGTGGAAAAAGTTTGCGCGAATACAAGATAAGCTGTACCAAAAAAAACCTTTATTGAAACCAGAACTGGAAGGAGTACAGACAGACTGATTTAAACCTTAGGAGTACAGACAGATTTAACCCATGGAGTACAGACTGATTTAACCCATAGAGTACAGACTGATTTAACCCATGGAGTATAGACTGATTCAACCCATGGAGTACAGACTGATTTAACCCATACAGTACAGACTGATTTAACCCATGGAGTACAGACTGATTTAACCCATGGAGTACAGACTGATTTAACCCATACAGTACAGACTGATTCAACCCATGGAGTACAGACTGATTTAACCCATACAGTACAGACTGATTTAACCCATGGAGTACAGACTGATTTAACCCATGGAGTACAGACTGATTTAACAAATGGAGTACAGACTGATTTAACCCATAGAGTACAGACTGATTTAACCCATGGAGAACAGACTGATTTATCTCATAGAAGTACAGACTGATTTAACCCATAGTAGTACAGTACAGACTGATTTAACCTATTGGAGTAAAGACAGATCTAACCCATAGGAGTACAGACTGATCTAACCCTTTACAATTACATTAGGTTATTTAGCAGACGCTTTTATCCAAAGCCAATTACATCGGTTAAGACCTTTACACTCGTACCTTTATATGTTTTGGAGCAAAAATGCATGCGAAAGGACGATGACTTGAAGTATTTGAAGAATGATAAAGTAAGGCAATGATAATAGGGTACAAGTCATTATAGTTTATTACAATTTGATTATCCAAATTCGGTATAAAAAACCCACAAAGAACCTAGCAGCCGTTTTGAAGTTAACTTACAGTCAATTCTTAAAAAAATCCCAAACACAGTAAAGTAAGCACAGCATATATCATCTGAATATATTCAGTTCCCATATTCATATTGTAAAAAGGATATTCTTTTGATAACAAGGACATATATTAAATATTATATTCTGCTGTCTGAGTCATCAATGGAATAAGGAAGGCTAACATATCCATTTAAAGGGTTTATAGAACGTCTCCAGTAACCAGCTGGGACACCAGAGCAGCAGTGGTGTCACCCTGAAATGCTTCCTCCACTCAACCAGAAATCTGTGGTATTGACTACTGACTTTCTGAAAAACATTTTGTAATACTTGAGGCTGGCGTTAGGGTGTAGAGCCAACAGGAAACATGGTTGGTGAGATCCTGCTTCTTCACGCTGTTGATTCCTCGTCTGTGACGCTGGGGTTGGGCGAGTAAGACTCCTCTTTGAAGAACTCATCCTCTTTCAGCATGCTCTGGAAGTAGTGAAGCAAGACGTTACACCACTAATTCCTCCACACACACAAGCAGCCGGCCCTCCCTGAACCAACTCGATGTTAAGTAGGCCAGCACAATATGGCACGTTTACATCAACATGTGCTGCAAATTACACAATGGTGATGTCACTGGAGCAGAACCGCACATTAGCACATTACAGCAAAGGATGTAGTAAACTAGTCAGACTACTAGACCAAAGTCTAGGAGCCAAACGTCAACAGTAGGACATACAGGGGAAGAATGACAACGTGACACAGGACAGATAGTGGAGGGGCATGATATGATGACTGTAGATAAGAAGAAGTGCTGAGTTTCTTCATGTTATTTCGTGATGAGTTACCGTCAGGTTCTGGATCTCCTCGGAGAAAGCACCGATCTGTCTCACTGTTCCCTCTGAGTCCTCCATCTGCAACCACACAAACCCCGCTCTTAAAGCCCCTCACAGCAGTAGAGCATTAGAGCTCCACGACTGGGACTCAAACAGAATGCAGAGGAAGCAATATTAAGAGATTAACTGATAATGGGATCAGTCATGGTCGGAAAATTGTCCTTTTTGTGAAGACTTTCTACGCATGATTCCCCTTAAAGAATGGCTCTGAGGGTTTTCATTCAAGTATTTTACAACGTAGTTAATGTTCAGAAAATAGCTTTTGATTGCTTGGAAATCGTTAAAACATGCAAAACTCATAAGCCTCACTCTGAATAAAAACCCAGTAAGAAACATGGGGGCTGGGTTAGGGTTACCTTCTAGGGCCAGGGTTACCTTCTCTAGGGTTACCTGCTCTAGGGTTACCTGTTCTAGGGTAGTCTCGCAAAGCCAGACCAAACTACAGCAAGTAGAATGGTCTGGAACCACGCTACCTCGAGCCGTCTCTCCGTGGGGAAACTGGGCGGGCCTGTTTTTATTTCTTTAAACTGATCACAATCGTCTAGGGCGGGGCTAAGCCCGGGAAGCAGCAGCGTTGTCCATGCAAAATAGAACGTCTTTCTTCCTCAGCAAATGCTGTAAGCAAATCTTTTGCAGTTCTTTGCAATTTTCGACGGAAAGAGCCAAACATGCCAACTTTACAGCGCTGTCAAAGTCCTCTTCAAAACTCGCCATACTGTCTGGTTTCCGAGTTTGAGGGGGAGCACAATACGGGAACGCCAGCAACCGGAAGGGGAGGAGTAGCGGTGAAATCCGACGCTAGGCAATAGACGCTGTCCACTTCCGTTCAGCCAGACTAGTTCTAGGGTGACCTGTTCTAGGGTTACCTGTTCTAGGTCAGGGTTACCTGCTCTAGGGTTACCTGCTCTAGGTCTAGGTTACCTGTTCTAGGGTTACCTGTTCTAGGTCAGGGTTACCTGCTCTAGGGTTACTTGCTCTAGGTCTAGGTTACCTGTTCTAGGGTTACCTGCTCGAGGGTTACCTTCTCTAGGTCTAGGTTATCTGTTCTAGGGTTACTTGCTCTAGGTCTAGGTTACCTGTTCTAGGGTTACCTGCTCGAGGGTTACCTTCTCTAGGTCTAGGTAACCTGTTCTAGGGTTACCTGCTCGAGGGTTACCTTCTCTAGGTCTAGGTAACCTGTTCTAGGGCTACCTTCTCTAGGGTTACCTGCTCTAGGTCTAGGTTACCTGTTCTAGGGTTACCTGCTCTAGGTCTAGGTTACCTGTTCTAGGGTTACCTGCTCTAGGCGGTCCAGGTCGTCCTCGTATATCTGGAGCTCTCCTCCGTATCCCCGCTGGAAGCTGCGTCCCTTGGGCATCTCCACGTCCATGGGACAGACGTACTCCTCACTGTCCTCCTGCCTCTTCCTCCGCAGCGTCCCGAAGCCACCGAAGGCCTTCTTCGGCTGGGAGGGATTCACAGGAGGGAGTCAAAGGAGGGAGTCACAGGAGGGAGTCACAGGGAGGGATTCACAGGAAGGAGACACAGGAGGGAGACACAGGAGGGAGTGGGCCCGGTGTGGACCCGGTGTGGACCGCGGAGTTGACCCGGTGTGGACCCTGTGTGGACCCCTATGTGGACCCCTGTGTGGACCCTGTGTGGACCCCTATGTGGACCCCTATGTGGACCCTGTGTGGACCCTGTGTGGACCCGGTGTGGACCCCTATGTGGACCCCTGTGTGGACCCTGTGTGGACCCCTATGTGGACCCCTATGTGGACCCCTATGTGGACCCTGTGTGGACCCTGTGTGGACCCGGTGTGGACCCGGTGTGCACCCCGGCTCTGACCCCGGCGCTGTCCCACCTTGACCTTGGCGGTGGCGGTCAGTAGCAGGTAGTCGGGGTGCTCCAGGCTCTCCTGCTTGAGCTGCTGGGCCTCCAGCCCCACCAGCACGCTGAAGTGGGTGGCCAGGTGGCGGCGCAGCAGCGTCTTGTTGGGGGGGATGTTGAGCAGCAGGGCCATGGTCTCCACGTTGAAGCGCGGCTCCAGGACCTGAGGGCCACGAGGAGGGGCAGGAAGAAGAAGAAGAAGAAGAAGAAGAAGAAGAAGAAGAAGAAGAAGAAGAAGAAGAAGAAGAAGAAGAAGAAGAAGAAGAAGAAGCAGAAGAAGATGTGGAGTAGGAGTAGGAGGGAGAGGAGGAGGACAAGGAGGAGGAAGAAGAGGACCTGATTTAGTTTCACAGAATCATAGAAGTATGAGATGTACTGTAGCAGAACATGCCGCTTTTGAACATACTACTGGTGTTATTGGGCTTGTATACTACAGTTAAGTTCAACCCTATCCTCTTACCCATCATTCTACGTTAGTCATGGAGAGCCCCTTCATCTAGAGCCACTTACAATGAGCGCAGAGCACCCAGCAACATTCACAGGTAAGCTGTGGCATTAGGGGGATCAAACCCACAGCCTTTGGAAGGGCTGGGACTGGGCCAAGTCCCGGGCCCCTGAGCTCTGCTGCCTCTCACCATGAGGCCCCCGTGCACCCCGCTGCCCCTCAGGTTGGGGGCGTACTCCGCCAGGTCCACGGAGCGCAGCCACTCCATGACCCTGTGGTTGGTCCACTGGGAGACCTCCGCCGGGGAGATGTTGTTCTGGAGGATTGCACGTTGGTTCTTAGAAGTTTTGTACAACAACAAGAAGTACACTACACAATGCTAAGGCTGAGTGAGGCTGGGGAGTGAGACTAGTGAGGCTGGGGAGTGAGACTAGTGAGGCGGAGTGAGACTAGTGAGGCGGAGTGAGACTAGTGAGGCTGAGTGAGACTAGTGAGTGGGACTAGTGAGGCTGAGTGAGGCTGAGCGAGACTAGTGAGGATGAGTGAGACTAGTGTGGCTGAGTGAGACTAGTGAGTGAGACTAGTGAGGCTGAGTGAGACTAGTGAGGCTGAGTGAGACTAGTGAGGCGGAGTGAGACTGAGTGAGACTAGTGAGACTGAGTGAGACTAGTGAGTGAGACTAGTGAGGCTGAGTGAGACTAGTGAGGCTGAGTGAGACTAGTGAGACTAGTGAGGCTGAGCGAGACTAGTGAGTGAGACTAGTGAGTGAGACTAGTGAGGCTGAGTGAGGCTGAGTGAGACTAGTGAGACTAGTGAGGCTGAGTGAGACTAGTGAGGCTGAGTGAGACTAGTGAGGGTGAGTGAGACTAGTGAGTGAGGCTGAGTGAGACTAATGAGACTAGTGAGGCTGAGTGAGACTAGTGAGTGAGGCTGAGTGAGACTAGTGAGACTAGTGAGGCTGAGTGAGGCTGAGTGAGACTGACCTCGTGGGAGGGTCGGCGGCGGAGGCAGTTGGGCTGGTAGTGGTTGAGCCGCAGCACCTGGATGGCTCTCTTGATGCTGAGGTGGTGGAGGACGCTGCCCACCTTCAGGGAGAGGAGGTCGTCCTGGGGAGACATTAAGGGACAGTCCTGGTCACCTGAATCAACGTCAGGGTCAAAGGGTCAGTCTTCTGCCTTCGGCTCTGAACGAGTGGTCGTTTCCTATTGGCTGTGCACCATGCTCAGGTGAATGTGTGGTGCGTTTTGACCACACTCGCTACTATGAACCCATTGTATTAACCCGTCTCTTGAACCTTATGGCTGCTCAGATCATGTTCTCCAGGGGGTTTACATACCCTTTCACTTACAATTGTGGTAACAAGGTGCCAAACTGCACGCTCTTCTTCTGCCATACGATGCTGGTCACCCTACTCATGTTAGGACATCCCAAAACCTTTATTGACCCCAAAGAGAACCGACGGTAGAAGGTTTGAAGATCATTGGTAAGAAGGCACTGATTGGTCAATTTAGGTTATCAGAGGTTACAATAATAATAGCACAAACCATGACTATTATCAATTTCAGTTATTTTCTGAAAAATAACCTTAGAGAACTCCATTTGGGTCCTCTGTTCTAGACTATGAGACAAATCCGATATTTCACTATGGAATGATACAAATCCTAGCCCCATATTCTATAAAGTAACGGTTGGGAGACAGAAGTGAAAGAGACAGAGAGGTCACAGAAAGACATTGAGCATGGAGAAGTGGCGTCAGTGCATGTGTTTCTCCTCATCAGCCGCTCCCCAGACACACCCAGCCTGATGGGGAGCTGGGCTCATTACAGCCAGTCATCCATGCTGCTCCGAGTGTGTCAGACACTCACCACGGTCATGTAGTGCAGCATGCGGCCGTCGACCCGACCCTCGTCAAACTGGGTTTTGTACTGGGGCAGACCAATGTCGTCCAGCCATCCTGATCACACACAGGGGGAGGGTGTGAAGGGTTAGGGAAACCACAGTTTGCATTCAACATCAAAATGGGTTTGCTAAAGTGCCAGTGAACCCATGGTATGTTTTGTTGTGTCTTAAATGTGTTAAATGTATGATCTAAAATGCAGTAGGTCAGTAAAGTAATAGCAGCAGCCCTGGTGAGGTCAGGGTTCACGGTCCTGATGGCCTGGGGAAAGAAACCTGTGTCAGTGTCTCCCTGATGCCTGCCCCCAGCAGCTGAACCAGCCTGCTGGGGGGTGGGGAGCCTTCTGGATCCTCCAGGGCTCTGCACCTCCTGGGGTGTGAGCGCTGGAGGACGGGGCTGCAGTACCAGGAGTGTGTTCAGCTCAACACACTCCTCTCTGCAAATCCCTCTCATGCTGAGCGGTGGGTGTGACGGTGTGTGATGAGCAGGTGTGGTGTGTTGTTGAGACGGTGTGTGTTGTGAGAAGTTATGGTGTTTTGGTGAACACAGCTCTCAGCTGGTCATGAGTCTCAGAGAGCTGAGCTCAGTGGGGGCTTCAGCTGCTCTAACAATGTTATTCTTAGCTAGCGCTGAGCTGGTTGTTGTTGCTCGCCTCACACACAGTAAATGTGTTCAGGTGGTCATTTGGCGGTGGGCTGACCCTCCCAGTGGAGGGGAGCCTGCCTGGAGGTATATTCTGGGCTGTGGTTCCTGCCGGTGGCGTCCGGTGGCGTGCTGCTCTACGTGCGACTCCACACTGTGTCAGTGGTACTTCCGAGCATCATAGATCACATTTACATTTAGGGGATATTGGATATTGCTAACGCTTTATCCAACGCGACTTACAGCCATTCATTAACACATTCACATAGGCGGAGTCGACCACGCAAGGCGACAGCCAGCTCGTCAGGAGCAGTCAGGGTGAGGTGTCAGGGACACCTCGACACTCTAGGAGGGGCCGGGGATGGACCTAGCGACCTTCCGGTTACCAGTCAACACGCTCTGACTCCTGAGCCACTGTCGCCCCTTCACTTCCACGTCAGTGAATCAGGCTGTTCTAACAATGCAGGTTGATGGTATGTTGCTGAAGCGTCTCCACATCTCAGGGTACTCACTGGTCACCCAGTTGTAATCCAGCTTGCTCTTGTTGTCTTCCTCCTCCGAGCCGAGTGCCTGCAGAGCGAGCTGCAGCTTCTTCCTGTGAAGAGGGTGCTTAATGCCCAGCTCCTACACACACACACACACACACACACACACACACACACACACACACACACACACACACACACACACACACACACACACACACACACACACACACACACACACACACACACACACACTCACACACATACACACACAGAGACACACACACACACGAGTAATGAGAGTTATAAAGACAGATTTTGAAAAGGAAACAGCGGAACAAAGATTTCCAAACGGGATTTTGGGATTTATATCAAATAACACTCAAACAATAGCTCTTCATTACCTACAGCAGGGGTCTTCAACGTTTTCCCGGCCAAGGACCCCCAAACTGACGGAGAGATGGAGCGGGGACCCCTACTTATATATTGTATAAAATTGTGTTTCATATTAAACTGTCCTTCTTCTTAATTGAAGGAGCAGGCAGAGAAAAGCTCTCTCCATCGGATCAAAAGTGTCCATGTAAACGCGGCTAATGTGTTGGATTCATGTTAATGTGTAGTTAAAGACATTTCGATATGTGGAAACAATTGCGGGGGAATATTTTTTTTTTTTCTAATCAACAAAAACTTTCGCGACCCCCCTGCAGTACCTCCGCGGACCCCCTAGGGGTCGCGGACCCCTTGTTGAAGAGCACTGACCTACAGCACCGGTAACAGGTACGTCTATCAGACTCCAACCAGTTATATACAAGCCTCTTTTAAAGTGCACTGCATTGTTCCCTGTCTTTGTAATGCCTTCAGATAAGGAGTAGCAGCATTATTGGGTCAGTACAACGCCCCGGGGCCCAGCCTCACCCGCTCTAGGTCCTGCTGAGAGGCCTGCAGCAGCGTCTGTCCCGAGGAAACCCATACGCGGGCCATGTTCCCGTACAGGCCTAGGCCCTGCTCCTTCAGCCACTCACACACCTGCTCCTTCGACCAGCGCGCAAACGGAGCGTCCAGTTCACTACAACACAGGGAGGGTGGAGGGGAGGGGGGGGTCAGGGACAGCCAAGACTTTTTTTTTCTGAAGTTAGAATAAAACAACACCTCTGAATCCCATAAGTCACCACAGACACATAGACACACACATAGAAACACAGACACACACACACACAAACACAACCAAACACACAAAACACATAGACACACACACACAGCGACACACACACATGCAAACACACAGCGACACACAGCGACACACACACACACACACACACACACACACACACACACACACACACACACACACACACACACACACACACACACACACACACACACACACACACACACACACACACACACACACACACTCCCAGACCCCCTCTTACCTGTTGGTGTGCTGCAGGTCCCGTGACCAGCCCAGCCGGGGGCCGGCTGTGGAGCGCACCCCCCCCCTCTTGAACTCCCCCTCCGACAGGTTGTCGTCCAGGTTAAACGTTGTCGATTGACTCCTTCTCAGCCTTCAGAAAACAACGTGTCACATTAGAGCCCGCTCCCATGCTGCGCATCCAAGGGATCTGAAGTCATCAACAGGCGACACATGAAACCTCCCTAAAGGTTCAGTGAATAACATCTCAGGCCTATCGCAGTAGTCTCTGATCCGGCAGAACATCTGGGACCGACCCACAGAGCTGAGCTTTTTATATTCTAACCAGACTCCTCCGGTC
Source organism: Gadus chalcogrammus (assembly GCF_026213295.1). Taxonomy (NCBI): domain Eukaryota; kingdom Metazoa; phylum Chordata; class Actinopteri; order Gadiformes; family Gadidae; genus Gadus; species Gadus chalcogrammus. The sequence goes on from NC_079420.1 coordinate 25,473,093, forward strand.
TACAGTGACCGGTCTAAACGGTGTTGGGCTGGAAACCGTTCAAGCACTTCCCCTCAGAACGTCGGTGTCTGAACAGGATCTTCAGCACTTAAAGGAAATCACCGTAATACGTTTTAAGATCCCCGCCTCCAGCGACATGATTGGGCGGAAAAACTATTAAGTGAAAAAAAATGTGCCGCCCCCTTCAACCAAATTTGAGCTGGACTGCTATCAGACTAGAATGGGACTTGTGACCCTCTAAGGGTCTACGGAGGGTTTTAGGGCCAACACGTACTTCCCGAAGAGCCTCTTGATGCCGGTGGCCTTCTTCTTGCCGGTCTCGGGGGTGGTGGGCAGCGTGTGCGTGCTGTCGCTGGTGGGGGAGCGCTGGGGCAGCCCCGCCAGGTCCAGGTGCTCCGTCCCGGGCCGCTCCACCTCCGCTGTGTCGGGGGGGAGGAACCACAGGATCAGCACCAGAGACCGGTCGGGACCAGACCGGCCCCATGGCTTCAGTCCCCCAGACAGAGACAGGCGGTGTGGGGGCAGCAGCTCCTTTACCGTGGACAGGCTACATGCATGAACCACAGTGGATTCCTACCACTACAACTGGAGAAAACAGGGGAATTCAAAGTTGTTGAATAAAGGGTTAATTTATTCAATATTTGAAAAAAGGGTTTTGGGTCTTCCCCCCCCCAAACAAAAGAAATGTTTGATACAAAACCATCCTTTAAATAAGAGGGGGATAGAAACAAACAGTATGCATGAGCGATGGACGGTGATACACAGAATACAGGGACACACATGCATGCAAACACACACTGTTCTTTGCACAAACAGCAACATGTTTTCAAAGTGTCTCGGATAGGAAACTTTGATGTCTAGCAAGGGATGCAGTTTGAAGTGTGGGGGTGGGGGGGGGGGCAGGCTCTGATTGGCTGCCCTGCACCCGCCCTGCGGTCATTACTGTACCTAGCATAGGCGCGCTCGCACTCCTGCTGCGGTCTTCACAAAGCACACAGACAGGGTCCGCAGAGAGGAACACAGCGTTAGAGGAGTCACACAGCATCATACACACACACAAACCCTCACAGGGCAGGCAGACTTCCCAATGCACCAGTAGAAGACCAGGACGGGAACACAGACGTTGAGGCACAAACATTCCAGAATTAAACGGGAACGGCAGTGACTGTGGGAAGCAAATTATGGTCTTGATGTGTATTCTTTGGGAGTGGCCTGGGAAGGGAAGGGATCGCAGGAACCTTCCACAATTCAATCTTAAATCACCGGGCTCTTTTCAGAGGTCCCCTGCAGTTTGACCAGATTTTCTAACCAAATCCCTCAAACTGTGACCAACGTTGAGCTTCATACTAGCATCTTTACGAGGGAACTCCAAACGACTCACTCATGAAACAACGCACTGAAACTAAACATTCCAAACAAAGACGTCTCCCATCAGAAAACCAGCCGCCCTTAAACACATCAGTAAACGTAGAGTGGTTATCCCTCCAGCCCTGTCTGTGGCCACAGGGCCGGCGTCGGGGTCTCACCGAGGTTGGGCGTGCTGGTCGTCCTCTTGCCCCCCCTCAGCTTGAAGAAGCCCTTCCCGAAGGAGGACCGCCCCTTCCGCGAGCCGAAGCTGTCGTCAGCCGGGGGCCCCAGGGGGCCCGGCAGCGTGGCGGACCCTCCTGCGGAGGGCTTCTCCGTCAGCTTGCTCATCTCCTCGTTGGCCTTGTTCTTAGGAGGACAAGAGACCACAGGCAAAGTGGTTGTGTAAGGTACTGGTTATAATGGAATCAGTCACTGTTGGTCGTGAATTGAAGCCCCCTCCCACTGTGAAAGGCAGGCATAACATCTCTGACAGGAGGTAATATACATAGATAACTTAAGTCATTGCTGATATCTTAGCGCTTAGCTTTTATCTTTGTATAGATGTACATCATTCATAATCATAATAATATGAGGTGAAAGATATATACCTTCTCATTGGTTACAGAGTCGTGGTCGTCCTGACTCCAACACTGGCAGTTTTCCTCATTGCTGAAAAGCAAAAAAAACACTGCATTAAGAGTCCTCTAACTCTACGGTTAACTGCAGAGCAAGAGACCTCTAGTTGCAGATTACTAGTTGATTGAGTGCCAGCGTGTGGATATGCAGACGGGACGACTGTGTTGGACCAAGAGCTGAAGCATAATACAGAATAGAATCACAGCAATGATGATATCAACCAGGCTGCCATTGGTTGGGCTCACCTTCCTGAGGTGGCGGAGGGGGGCTCCGGGGCAGTGCCAGGGTCGTACGGGGAGGAGTCAGCGTGGCCAGACAGACGCATCTCACTCCCTCCACTCAGACTCTCCTGCAGAGCAAAGAGCAATGTTTTGGAAACCATACCTAGAAATACCGACATGCTCATCCTTAATCTGAGCAAATGCGCTTACGCACATACATACACCTCACAAGTATGCGCGCACGCACATACTATATACATAAACACACACACACACACACACAGCACACACACACGGCACACACACACGGCACACACACACACACACACCCCACCTGGTCCGGGCTCCTCCCTCTCCCCTCAGAGGCGGGGCCTCCCCGTCCGTCCAGCCTTGCCGCGGCGCTCATCGTTTTGATGACCAGCGTAGAACAGTCGCTGTCAGTCTCCATGTTCTCCCCGTCTTTGTCTTCTGCAATTCAAAAACACCCGGGAGGTGAGTGGCTGCTGACCTGAGGCAGTGAGGGCCGTGTTAAGGTTTGACCTGAGGGGGCCGAGTTAAGGTTTGACCTAAGGGGGGCCGTGTTAAGGTTTGACCTACGGTGGGCCGTGTTAAGGTTTGACCTACGGTTGGCCGTGTTGAGGTTTGACCTAAGGGGGCCGTGTTAAGGTTTGACCTAAGGGGGGCCGTGTTAAGGTTTGACCTAAGGGGGCCGTGTTAAGGTTTGACCTACGGTGGGCCGTGTTAAGGTTTGACCTAAGGGGGCCGTGTTAAGGTTTGACCTAAGGGGGCCGTGTTAAGGTTTGACCTAAGGGGGCCGTGTTTAGGTTTGACCTAAGGGGGCCGTGTTAAGGTTTGTCCTGAGGCAGTGAGGACCGTGTTAAGGTTTGTCCTGAGGCAGTGAGGACCGTGTTAAGGTTTGACCTGAGGCAGTGAGGTGGGTGTTAAGGTTTGTCCTGAGGCAGTGAGGACCGTGTTAAGGTTTGACCTGAGGCAGTGAGGACCGTGTTAAGGTTTGACCTGAGGCAGTGAGGACCGTGTTAAGGTTTGACCTGAGGCAGTGAGGGCCGTTTTAAGGTTTGACCTGAGGCAGTGGGGTTGGTGTTAAGGTGGAGTTCGTGACCAGCTAAACCTCGTGGTTCTGACCACAGCATCCTGCTCTGTGGCAGGAACTGTTCATAAGCTAGACCTGGCCCTGGCCCCTGATTCTCCATGGTAGGGCTGACCTTGAGTTGAGAGCAGAGGATGAGGATGTGCGTGTGAGAGGGTGACTGCAAGAGATTTATCAGGGTGGCTGCAGAAGCCGGAGAAAGGAAGTACTTTAGAGGTTCAATCCATGAAAGATTCTTTCCTGAGATGTAGAATGCAGCTGTGCTCCCATTGAAGGGTCATGGGGTAAACCAAGGCCTTAAACAACCAGGTCATGTCAATCAAATGGTCTGGCTACGCCCCCACAAACCTATTAGAGGCAAATGGAGATAACACCAGTCTGAATAGCAATGTAGCCCTGCTGTTTAATGGTCAAAAGCAGCACTTCAGCACCGCCAACTGCAGTCTGAGGTCACACTGTTACAGAAGTAAAGTGAGTATAAGCCTTTTTCTAGCTTAGCGGACGTCTACAGACTAGGGGTGGGAAAAATAATCGATTCTTCGATGCATCGCGATTCTCGCTAGAACGATTCTGTCTCGATGCAGATAAATTAATAATCGAAATTAAAATAAACATTCTGTTCGCCAGAGAGGGATAATTTTTGTAATTTTAAAATGATTGAATTTATCTTCAGTGTGTATTGGCCAAATCTGATTTGTCTTGGCACGATTGCGATTCAGCCTACGCATAGCATGCGCGCAAACTCACAGCCAGACACAAGAACTCCTAATAATAAAATAAAAATAAAACTGAAACCTATTTTTTGCATGCTTCCATATTGTGTTATAATGCAAGCTGCATTGATTATTGCATTGTTCATAGAAAGTCATATTTGTCACAAAAGCTTTCTCTCTTATGAAATATTAGATAAGTTAATTCATCTGTTGATGTCTTTAATGATCATCACAAAAGTAGGAAGTGCTTAGCAAACTCTGAGTAGCAAACCCAGATGTATATATATTTTTTTGAAAATCACGCATGGAAATGTATATACTTTTTTTTTTTGCGTCGAGATGCATCTCGATGCATCAATAATCGCTTCAGAATCGAATTGTTTACCTTATAATCAGAATCGAATCGAAACGTGAGGTGCCAAGAGATTCGCCCACCTATACTACAGAAGTCATACAACAGTCTTAAGCGAAGGGGAAAGTCGAAAAAGCATGATGTCACCCCTTTACCAGAACAGCGGTGGGTCCCACCTCTCTTCCCCTGCACCCCCGCGTCCTGGAGCCTCCTGGACCGCAGGGCCGACTGCTTTAGCTCCTCAATCTTCCGGTCCTGCAGGACCAGACGTCCAGACATCAGATGGATTATCAGAGGATGTGAACTTAACATTGATTCTATGCTGGTGAAGGAGGTGCACCAGTTAAACCAGTTAAACCTACCTTCTCTTCATTGGCCGCCATGAGAGATTCCACCGCCTTCTTCATCCTCTGAACTTCCACGTCTGACACACAGAAAAGGACTTTAGGTCAACATCACAACAACTCCTCATTCTCTAGAGACTAATCACTATCATGGATCAGATATCTGCGCTACAGAGACTAATCACTATGATGGATCTGATGTCTGCACTACAGACAGACATTAAACACTATGATAGATCGATGATGTTCTGATGTTCCTACACACAATCCTACAGTTTAGAATATGTATTACTTGGGCACAAATATATAAAATGATGTTTGCCATACATATGACTTGGAAACACTTCATAACAACGCTCAGTCAAAAGTCATTTTTAAGCCTTCAGCTAATGATAAACTATTCATTAACAAAACATTCTTTCATAAGCCTTTAGTGGGAGGGGAAGGGGTGGGGAGGGGAGGTAGAGGGGTGGGGAGGTAGAGGGGTGGGGGGGTAGAGGGGAGGGGTGGTAGAGGGGAGGGGAGGGGAGGTGGAGGGGTGGGGTGGGGAGGGGGGGTAGAGGGGTGGGGGGGTAGAGGGGTGGGGAGGTAGAGGGGTGGGGGGGTGGAGGGGTGGGGGGGTGGAGGGGTGGGGAGGTAGAGGGGTGGGGAGGGGAGGTAGAGGGGTGGGATGGGGAGGGGTGGGGGGGTACAGGGGAGGGGAGGTAGAGGGGAGGGGAGGTAGAGGGGTGGGGAGGTAGAGGGGTGGGATGGGGAGGGGTGGGGGGGGTAGAGGGGAGGGGAGGTAGAGGGGTGGGGAGGTAGAGGGGTGGGGAGGGGAGGTAGAGGGGTGGGATGGGGAGGGGTGGGGGGGTAGAGGGGAGGGGAGGTAGAGGGGTGGGGAGTTAGAGGGGTGGGGAGGGGAGGTAGAGGGGTGGGATGGGGAGTGGTGGGGGGGTAGAGGGGAGGGGAGGTAGAGGGGTGGGGAGGGGAGGTAGAGGGGTGGGGAGGGGAGGTGGAGGGGTGGGGTAGAGGGGAGAGGTAGAGGGGGGCGAAGAGGGGTGGGGTAGAGGGGGGAGGTAGAGGGGTGAGGGAGGTGGAGGGGTGGGGGAGGGTTGGGTGCAGCGGTCCATGCGGCTGAGCTGGAAGAGGTGATGGAGGACACTGACATTCATTCCAAGGCTCTGGGGAGGGGGGCACAATGCAGACATTCCTTGCTGGGGTTCAAACTAAATGAAACAGCCTGTAGATCGGTGGCATTCAGGTCCTAAAGAAGGCTGGCGTGGAACGACCAGGACGGGGATGTGGGGGGGAGCGCTGCGGCTCCGTGCTGGGCTGACCCAGGCTCAGTGCTGGGTTAGGTCTCCGGGGTTACGTGGACAAGCAGGGGGGGGAAGGGGGGGAGTTCACACAGGCCCGGACATGCAACACTGGGGGGGGGGGAGCAGTCGGTAGTAAACACAAGGCCCTTACGTTTCTCCTTCAGCCTCTGTCTAAGAGGCTCGTCTGCATGAGAGACTGAACAGGACAGACAGTCAGGAAAAACAAAAACTGGTTGCAGTTTTAAAATATTGTTGGACATTCTGACGTACATCATGACTAATGTGTGCACTCATGAATGTTATAATGCATATATAATATGAAAGCTGAGTCTCTTTGTGTGTGGTACATCACAATACAGAAATTAGTCATGTTTAATGTAGAACATTGTTGTTTCGACTGAGCGACTGACATTGTGTCCTCATGTGTCAAACCAAAAACAGAAGTGATGCTGCTCCGTACTGCTGCTGTGTTAACTCTCCTCCTTCTTCCTATAACAATGCCCTGAACGTGGTTCATTGATTTTGCTCGAGATAAACATATCAAATTAGAATCTTGCCGCTTGGGATGCCAGCAGCACCAAGTTGTGTTGAATGTTGCGTTACATGGATGCACTTCATTGTGAGGTAAAGTGTGGTGTGTTAAGGTGTGGTGTGGTAATGTGTGGTGTGTTAGGGTGTCGGGTGTTGAAGCTTCTCCGGGTCACAGAGCGAGAGAGAGCAAGATATAGCAGCAGATGACCCCCCCCCCCCCCAGAGGAAGCAGCCCACCTCTTTCTGGGCCCGCCTCCGCCCTCCTCGGCCCCCCGTCTCCGTTCTCCTGCTGCCTCCTCAGCGCTGCCAGCTCCTCCTTCAGAACACCACAACACAGAGTGCAACATGTCTGGCTGGGATTCCACAAACTCTCTACTCCCTCTCTAGCAGCCCCCTGCCCCCACGCAGACACACACACAAACACACACTTTACAAGGTACCAGGGAGGGTTCAAGGCAGAAGATAATGTAAATTAAATCTTGCAGGAGAAATTGCTTAAGGGAAGAGGGGTAAGAAGTGGATGGGGAAGATACCAGAATCGGGCTGAAGTCTCTCCAAAGCAGGGTGTGCGCAGGCCGAGAATTAGCGCATACCTCTGGTTTGAGTGAGCTGGAGCTGTGTGGATCTGTTTCAACATTTATGTATAAAGATGTGTGACATCACTTTCTTTAACCAAAGTGGTGCTTTTCGCTTAAGACAGTAAAAAAAGTGAAGATACTACTTTGCAAGAAGTGACTTCATTCAGCAGGAGAGGGAAGAAATTAAGAGACATTGCACTGCACAACAAAAATACAGCAGGACAATGAGCCACAGGGAAAAAACAACCAGCAGACCACAGCAGGCAGGGCAGCAGAGCTCAGGGAAGCCAACCTTCATGGCCTGGAGGTTGAGCTCCTTCCTCTGTCTCTCATAGTGCATCTGGCCCACTTTCATTTTCAAGCAGGAGAGCTTGGCCATGAGCGACTAGCAGCAGTGAGATAAACCACCAAGAGGAGAAGAGCATTCAGATGTGACAGGTCAACAATAAAGAGAAGCACCTCCATAACTCCCCAGACTACAGCGGACATGGTGTGTAGAGCTTTCAGCCTCAGCATGTTCCTGTGGAGTTCAGTGAGAAGGCCGACCCAGTGCTGATGTACCCTCAGCTTACAGGAACACTCGTACTCTCCTTCTTCAACTTTAACAATCAATACAGTGCTGGGACTCTAAAGACAACAGCTTTCTCTATTTCTTAACCTAAGTCCATGTTTCACTGGCACCATGATGCTGATGTGTTGAGCTCCAGGCTGTTGGCTATATTCCTTATGCACAGGTTAGGGTCCAACGTTTTGCTGGAGGCTCATTTTGGTTGACTGCTTAAAAGTTAAACATCCCATATCATGCTTTTTTAGGGTTACTAATTGCCTTTGGGGGTATGTTTGAAATACCCCTTAATACTCTCACACTGTTCATTTCTGCAAAACCAAATTCAGCGTCTTTCAAAACCTGATTCTCTTTTGTATCATGTCCCTTTAAGTAGCCCAGTCTGCTTTGATTAGTTTAAAACGCCCACTCTGTTGCTATTGGTCGAACGCCTGTGTCTGCAAATTCACACCCCGAGAAGTTGAAAACAATTCGGGTAGCCGGGAGGCAGGACTTCTGCACAAAGTTTGAGCACAAACGAGCTGTTGCAACCTATTGAGGGGTGTTCACGGTGGGCGTGAATACTCCCTCAGACTTCGATTTTTCTATCTTAGCATACGTAAGACATGTATACATACATCATATAACAGTCTAAAGCAAAGTGAAGAGTCTTAGAAGCATGATGTCACCCCTTGCAGCTCAGGGAGAGATCCCCACAGACTCACCTTGGTGGACTTGAGTTTCTTCTCGTACTGTATCCTGTCACTCTCCATCTCCTGCAGTCTGTAGCGCAGCTCGTTGACCTCTAGGATCAGCTCCTGACACAACAACAATAGGCACAGCCCTCAGTGTTAAAGACACACAACCAACAGAATTAGTCAAACTCAAACGTTCATAAAATGTATTTTTCCTTTAATGTAAACCTATTCAGTGAAGCCTAGTGCAGAGTACTGGTCTATTCTTTGTGGTGGCCCCGGAACGCATTCCATATTCCAGTGAAATTTCAATAATAATAATTTTCAAATATATATGTTATATATATATATTATGCTATCATAATAAAAAAGAGTCCTTTGATCATAGAAAGTAATGGTTCTTTGGACTGATCTGTGTTTCATTAAGCGGCATTCTCAAGTGTGTCAATCATCTCACCTCTCTGCATTCATGACCATTAGCGCAAAAACAAACATACATTTTACCTGGTCCTCCACTACAAATGATGTTACAATCTCCCTCCTCTCATCGAACACCGGCATCATTATAGCATTTAGCTTCGAGATAAAAAATTATGGGTTCAGTGCGATGGCAGTAAACCTTAAACATTAAAGAGCATGAAGAAAACATAAAGTGGCTAAAAAGGGTTAGCTAAGGAAATGAAGAAACTGTTGAAGATGAACTCAACCGCTAATGTTTAAACACATCTTAGAGCTAGACCAGGGGCTGTGTGGCTCACTGTCATCTCATGGCTAGAACAAGGGATTGGAGGCTCACTTGTAGGGCTGTGCGATATGGGAAAAAATGAATATTCCGATATCCCGTGTTTTGCTCCACGTCCTCCTCTTGATATAAAAAAAACCTGCCAGATCACTGATCCCTTATTAGTTATATTAGGAATCAGCAGTACGTCAGCTTCCATTTTTTATTTCTCGATTGAATTTCTTAGGATACACTGTATGCTACACTGAGCCGGCCGGCGCTGCAAACCGTAAGAAACGTTGAAAATTAGTTCCACTCCTTCCGCACCTAGATGACGCGTGGGATTGGTTGGTGAGACTGTGACGCGAGTGCTTTTTTTACCCCTCACTCACGTTACTGCGTGAGGGAGGGAGAAATCCACCGGAGAATGTTTGAAACAAGAAACCAAGGCAAGTCTGGGCTGCCCCTCGAAAAAACCCAGATGACCGTAAAATACTCGATACTTACAAAATAATAATTTTATGTACCTCACACAGCTATTTCGGAGATATATCGAGTATATTTGATATATCGCACAGCCCTAGCTCACCATCATCTTATGGCTAGAACAAGGGATGTGTGGCTCATCTTAGAGCTGGACCAGGGGATGTGAGGCTCATCTTAGAGCTGGACCAGGGGATGTGAGGCTCATCTTAGAGCTTGACCAGGGGATTTGAGGCTCTGGCCCTGCAAAGCGGGGGCCCTGGCCTGCAGAGCGGGGGGGCCCCTGGCCTGCAGAGCGGGGGAGCCCCTGGCCTGCAGAGCGGGGGGGCCCCTGGCCTGCAGAGCGGGGGGCCCCTGGCCCTGCAGAGCTGGGGGCCCCTGGCCCTGCAGAGCGAGGGGCCTGGTTACTCTCCCTTCTGTCTGGGCCTTTTGTTTGGACGTACCTGCAGTACCTGTCAAGACATTTCTCAGTGATTCCTATCCCAGATCCTTTGCTTTAACAAAGTCATTAGACTTGCATTGAGGATCAATCCTTAATCTTCTATCAGTAAACGAGGGCTGAGTGGCTGGTGCCTGATTCAGAGCGCTGTCATTGGCTGTACCTCACTGTCTCCGAACCGGTTCAGGTCTCGCTGCTCCTTCTCGATGGCGTTCAGCTTGAGCTTCAGACTGGAGACCTCTGACATCAGCTCCAGCTTCTGGGTCTCCAGGGAGGCCCTGCACAGCAGCTCCTGAGGGGAGAGGAGGGGCTGGAGGTCAGCGTCCATGTAGGCTTTGAGCCTGGCAGGGGGGCTCCATGTGAAGGTCAGCAGGACAGCCAGAGCGGAGCACAGCACGCACAGCTGGCACTGGCAGGATACTTTAGTACCACCGTGGCTGCTGAAGCCCTCCACTATGACCAAACTAATGCCATGATACAGGAGGAATGATAACGGCTCATAACGCTCTACTGAAACTAAATAGTATCTAAACTCAAATCTATTGGGTATTTATAGTTAATTCAAGTGCTTAGAGTGAACCATTACTACTTTGACTGTCGGTTTTCTGTTTATATTGTCGCAAATTGATTATTCTCATCAAAAGAAACTAGACAAAATGTTTTATTTTATTTCTGAAAATAACCCAAGGTAAATAGAGGGCTCTAATAGGCCGATAACAACTGAGGGATTAATGTGCAGGTGAATTAATTAATTTGCACCTGAAATAAATGTCATCTTTCCTAGTGAATACCACCTAGTGCATGATAAGGTGGTAGTCCTGTATTACTCAAGGGCCACAAAATCTGATGAGGCCCTTGTCAATATGTGACGCCAATCAAGAGAGATGTTTTAGTAGAGGTGGGTTTAGGCAGAGATTCCTAATACAAAGCATCCAAAAAAAAAAAATCAATGCACTAATGGCAACGTATGCATGATGAGACCCAACCAGGGGGAAATCTCCAGAGCCGATTGTTAAATTTTTACATTCGACCCAATGCTGTTGTTTTAATCCACAAACCACAGGATTGGAGATTAACTGGATTGAGATCTTCATCCTGGTGACGTTATTCCCCAGACTCACGTCAATACAGAGGGCATCCCCACCTGCTGCAGCATCTCCTCTGTGCTGTTGAGTTTATCTCGGTTGTCCTCCAGACAGACGTCCAGGTCTCTGATCTTCTCCCCCTGCGCGTCCACCTGGTCCGTCAGAACGCTCACCTGCAGCCCAGCAGACAGCTCTGTGTTCATGTGAGCCCTTATGACCAGAGGGGAGCGGTGAGCAGTCCCCAATACGTACTGCTGTCTATGCTTGTATCATCAACAGTTAAACTATTGGGCTACTTTCCATGCAGTTAATTTGGTTCCTTCTACATCCTTTGCAACTAAAGCTTGAAGACACAAAAAGGACCACAAAGATGTGAAAACAAAGAAATAGCTTGAGAGAATTATAGTTGAGAGCAGCTAGTTTCCAAGTAATCATAGAAAGCGACAGTAACTCCAAGGCCCCAGTCAGCTGTGTGTTGTGTTGTGAGGACTACCTGCAGCACCAGAGACTCCTTGTCACTCTCCAGCCGGGTCAGGCGCTCCTGGTACTGATCCCCGCCGCTCAGGGAGATGTGGCCGTTAGACTGACGAGGGAAAAGGGAATCATTCAGAGGTAGAAAGAGGTAGTGTGTGTGTGTGTGTGTGTGTGTGTGTGTGTGTGTGTGTGTGTGTGTGTGTGTGTGTGTGTGTGTGTGTGTGTGTGTGTGTGTGTGTGTGTGTGTGTGTGTGTGTGTGTGTGTGTGTGTGTGTGTGTGTGTGTGTGTGTGTGTGTGTTCAACACTATACAGTGGAAAGTTGAAGACTGACCATGAACTACATTATAAAGAAAGGTGATGGTTTAGGGCTCTGACGCTAAGCAAACATCAAACGGCAGACAGAACGGCTGCAGCGAGCTGAAAGACCCTCCAGCTAACAAGACCTTAAATGGCTGAAAAAGAGGAGGCTTGATTTTAAGTGCTCTGCTGGGGTGAGTTACATCATTCCACATAAACTCGGGCATTGAGCATGGCATTCAGTCCTGCTGTTGGTAACACGGACAACCCAGGGGGTTGGAGATAGTGCTGTGTTTTCCATCGCTAACTTGCTGGGACACAACATAATTTCTCTCTCTCCAGAACAGACATCTTGTGCCTAGCCTACACAGAGTGGGCTTTGTGGTGAAGAGCCTCATCCAGTTCTTCATATTGCTCATCCAGCTCAGCGCAACCTCTTCTTTGACAAGGATGTACGGCTAATCTGAAGGACACTCACAAGAGTGTGATGTAGGAGAGGAACCGGGGCGCGGTGTTTCTGACCCAAATCAGGACCAGCAGTAAAAGATAAGTTATGAGCCCTCTGGCTGAAACAGAAACTTAGCCAAGCCAAGTAACATAAAACACATGGGGTCTGTTGTTGTGGAAGGGGAACCAGACGATCCAGCAGAGAAAGAAACAGTGGAACCACGGGACAGAACGCAGAGTGCAGACGGAGAGGACAGGGTCACCCAAACACAGAGCATCCAGCTGGGTCAGGTCGACACCCAGAGGCACGTGTCCATGTCTGAGTGAAGGGCTTCACCTCAGAGCCACACAGTGCTGACAGTAGGTGTTTATGGGTCCAGGGAAACCAGGAAATCTGTTGTCAGTCTGGGTCAGAGGATCTCATCTGCTGACAGCTGGCCCGTGTTTACCCATTATGTATATTTAGTCAGAGCCAACACGTGATTCGATAGCGCTGATTGGTCGCAGCATGAAACATGATAAGAGGGAGGAACAGATTCTCATAACTTCTCCTGGTTGGCTGCAGCTTCAGGAAGTTCTGGATTTAACAGAACTTATTTATGCCTGCCTGCTACTTAACAGCATATCTGATTCTACAAGCTGTGGCTGTTCTCAGTGTGATAATCAAAATCCACCAGAGACAACATGCCTAGTTGACCTCAAATGAATTGTTCATGTTCTACATTACCTGTGCTAAATGTACAGTATATAAAACCCCAAAATACAAAACTAATATCTGTGTGCGTTTGTGCACGTGCGACCGCGTGTGTGTGCGTGCGCGTGTGTACGTGCGTGCGTGTGCGTTTGTACGTGCGTGCGCACATACGTGTGTGTGTGTGTGTGTGCATGTGTGAGTGTTTGTGCGTGTGTGTCCCCCCCTCACCAGGTGTCCCTGCAGCCACTCCCCCAGGCTGAGGGCGGTGGAGTGGGGGATCTGGCAGAGCAGGCCCTCCTGCTCCTCGTCGTCCATGAGCTCCAGCACGCTGCGCAGGTCCTCCAGGAGATGCAGCGCCCGCAGGTTGCCCATGAAGGGCGATGTGGGCGACTGGCAGTCAAACATGCCGTTGGAGTAGTCCAGGGCCTTGGAGCCTGAGGCGGGAAGGAGGCCATGAGGCCGGGGGACAGACACTGTGATGGAGTAGCCATGTTGTAGTGTTGACCATCCATAACAAGCACGTAGCGGGTTAACGGAGTACACCGTTATAATAAATGCCCACCTTAACCTGTTGGGCCCCTGAGACTGGGGATATAACTAGTGACACAGCTGCACATTTAGTTAATATGTTTATTGGTCAGGGAAAAATATGGTATCTGGGATTTCAGCAGCCCTGCTGGCTAACCGGGTAGAGCGCGTAGCATTCAGTACTTACCGCAGCGACCCAGCTTTGATTCCTGTGGTCCTCGCTGCATGGCCTCCCTCTTCATACCTCCCTGTCTAACTCTCAATGTATCTCAGTGAATAAAATGCAAATATAAGGTTCTATAAGATTATAGCACATTGCTATAATCTGATACACTGTATTTCTTCTCATAGATATTAATTTATTTTGGTACATTGTCCTCGACAAATAAACATTTACGCTAAATGTATGGCTATATGACAAGTTTATGCAATTTAATGTTTATTAGTAACTGGAAGGAGACTTTAAAAATCGTAGGACTAGCATGTCGTCTGAAGGGGTCAGTGTGGCAGCGCGGCCACTCTGCGTCAGCACATTGGGCTAGTGCACACAGGTCGCTTCAGATCTTTAACCCTGATGGTCAACGACTCTTAAATGAATGCTTGATAACCACACACATAAAAATGCCCCATTACATTTTACTTCAGATGGCAACTATGACCTCCAGCTGCAGGGCCAGGCATGGACATAGCACATGTCAGGAGACCTCAAAGCTGCAGTTAAACTCAACCGGTTATTAGAGTCAGCGTATAAAAGTTAAGACCGACTGGTCAAGAAGACTACTCCAAACTCTGAGCAAAGAGATGCAGGAGTTTATATGGGAGACGAGCGCTCACTTAAGGGCAGAGGGAGTGCTTTATGACCAGCGAGAGGTTGAGGAGGAGGAGAGATGGAGGAGAGCCACTTTACCTGCTATGATTCCATCCATCTGCTCCAGAGCCGCCGCCAGCATGTCACTGGCATCAGACATCATCTTCGCACCGCTGGAAGAAAAGAGCTCAGTTCAACGACTCCATGCACACATCATGAATACACTGAATCTGAAACACGGTTTTGAAGATGTTATTAGGGAAAATCTGAGCCAAATGCGATGCAATGAAAGAAGTGCAACAAATGAAAACAACAATGACAATAAAATCACAAAGTCCAGGAATGTTTGGACTTTGTGTCAAGCATTATATTGCCAAAGGACACAAGCTAACACTAATTTCCGCTAGGCCCTGTCACCAAGACTGTGTGAAGAAATGTTTTCTCCATCACAGAAGTGATGCACATTCAAAGTTGACTGAAGATCCATTTTCTTCATCTGGACATCAGCCCAGACTGCACACACCTTTAATCCCGGGAGCTTCTATCAAAAGGATGTGTTGTACTTCACACACACACACACACACACACACACACACACACACACACACACACACACACACACACACACACACACACACACACACACACACACTCTTTTTTGGCACGTCTTCTTCAGGAAATGAAAACGACCACTGAAGTTTCTTTATAACATTGCTTATCCGTATTTCTCAACCTGTATTTTCGTCAACGACGGCCATGATTATTCGGCAGCTCAAGATTCACAGGATCTGTTCCTGAGTCCCTTATAAAATACAATTGTCTGAAAGACGCCAGAAAAGATTATGCACCGGGAAATGCTGAAAGGGCAATCATCGATCACACTGCAAAAATACCACCCTGCCATACTCCCAATGACATGACACGCTCAATTGATAATAATAATAATTACTTTAATTAAAATAGTGCCTTACACGCTTGTCACACAGCAGGCAGAATAAAACAATACAGGAACCTGCCAAGATTGCAGCGATGGCAGAAATGAACCTTGGAGTGGAGTGTTCACCACGGCCTTGGTGAACACTCCACCAAAGCCTTGGTGGACCCTTCACCAAGGCAGTGGTGAAGGGTCCACCAAGGCCTTGTTGAACCCTCCACCAAGGCCTTGCCCAGAGAAGGTTCCAGCGGGTTGAGGCTCTGTCCCCAGACTTGAATCACAGATTTCAAAGCGCCTGTCCAAACCAATCATCTCTTTCAAATCAGTCTTCTTTCACAGGTCCTACGTGCCAGATGGAGACTCAGGATAAGGCAGCAGTAGTCGTAGTAGTCTTCACATCAAACAAGCCCAAGACAGAGCAGGTCCAAACACGCACCATCAGCCGATGGTTGATGGGGGAACTCAGAAGGTCCCTGTGGTGGCCCACCAGCAGGTCTCAGTATAAAGCGTAACGCATGACTAATAACAGGACACATGGTACAACCAGAAATGTTGCATTTTGGGATCAGGAGGGCTCTAAAATGAGAGTGTCCAAATGTGACCAGACATGATCGGATGGTGAGATACAAGAGGATGGCTGTGATTGGACCTTGCTTTACAAGGCTGTGACATAATGTTGCTCTAAATAAAGGCAGTCGACTGTGACTTACAAAGGCCTTAGGGACATGAGCTGAGGAGATAATCTCGGCGGACCTTGTTAAGTCATTGGTTGGTGGACCAGCAGGACTATGGAGGGATTGGGTCCCGGACAGAGCCAGCTACACCTTGGGATGACTCCTAACAGGACAACTGGGATCCACTCAAACACAGAATCCCTCTGTGTACGACCATGGGCCAGCGGCAGAACCATCAGACCCACACAGGAGGCCATTGTTCACCCTTGTGCCATTGCACCAGAGAAGCATACAGAGGGAGAGAGGGAGGGAGGGAGAGAGGGAGGGAGGGAGGGCGAGATAGAGTTAGAGGACGGAGACAGAAACACAGACAGACAGAGATGGCTGAAGATAAGCTTCATTGAAGCAGATAGCGCATCCAACGACAGCAATATCTGAATAATCTTTTGACAGCCCCCTGCCTCCCAGAAATAGGACCCACACTCAGACTGTAAGGAAAGCCTCCAACTCACTAATGGACCTCAACACATCTCCGCTCTGGGGCTTCAAACAGGGAAAACCTTTCAAGGTTTTCACTGTTTTCCACTCCGTGATAGATCAGAACTCTCTTCTTGCACACAAAGAATGACAAATGGGGCCCTCGGGAGACTGGAACATAGAAAGGACCATTTATGGACCCCCCCCACACACACACACACACACACACACACACACACACACACACACACACACACACACACACACACACACACACACACACACACACACACACACACACACACACACACACACACACACACACAAACAACTGGGCAGGTTGCAGAAGATAGGATCCCACTTAGGGCTGGGCGATATGGACAAAATCTTATATTATCTTTTATTTTGAACTTGAATTTCCATGCTTACAAAGGAGTAAGTAGCGAACAATCTGTCATTAACTGCAGTGTCATATAGTGCAAACATCTTGTAAACCTTGAACTGTTTTTTCAATACAAATAACATTTGTATTGAAAAAACACCTTGTGAAGCACACAAGGTGTGCTTCACACCTGCCTGGCTGTCAGTCAGTGCAGTGTAATATAAAATAAAAATCACAGCATCACACAAATATTTTAAATACTAATTATACACTTATAAAATAAAGTTATGTGCTGTGCAAATAGCTGGTGGTAAAAATATAACTGTTTCTTCAATACAAATGAGATTTTTTTTCACACCTGCCTTGCTTCAGTCAGAGCAGTGCAATATAAAAAAATAAAAAAAATTATTTTTTTTTTTCTCTCTCGGTATAAACGATATGGCCAAATCTCTCCCGGTAGACACTTTCATATCGTCCACGGTATGATATCGTCATATCGCCCAGCCCTAATCCCACTTAAAGAGCAGCTGCAATAACCTCAGAGTGTGGGGAATTTACAACACGGGTATAAACTGTTTGGTACTCGTGCCCGTCTGCCAAGAGTCCTGAGACACATTGGATACAGACCTAAGAAGAGGAGTGCTGAATAAATAGACTCATTCCAAGATAGACTGCCAGCCCAGTGTGTGTAGGCTGCATGTGTCATGACCAGGATATAACACCAGAGTAGCAGACACAACAGTGGTGCCTTGTTCTTTCAGAGATTGGTTGCAGTACAGACTCCAGATGTTTCAAAGTAAGTTACCTCGATACGTTTCCTAGAACGCAGACACACATGTAGGCTTCAAGTAGCAACCACATGCTAACACAGTCTTTGCAGGCCATATGTGTCATGCATTACCAGGACTTAACAACAGAGTAGCAGACAAAACGGTCGTTGTTTGTGTGACTCTTCATGGCCTGGTCACCACACCTCTTACTGCCAGACAACCTGGACCCTTCTTTCACTTACAACGATGGGAAAATGTCAGACAGCAACCCCATAACAACACACCAAGGCCTGCGAGGAGTAATGTGGAAATATCCTGATATGTGAATGTCTGTGATTCCTCCTCATAACATTATGAATGCAGTGATCTCGATGTGGAGGTTAAGGCAGTGATCTCCATGAGGTTAAGGCAGTGATCTCCATGAGGTTAAGGCAGTGATCTCCATCTGGAGTTTAAGGCAGTGAGATCCCTGTCGTGGATCAGCATAACACACATCTGAAACAGCAGCCATTTGTAACTTGGCTATAAGAGACAGTTACTCATTGGTTACTCAGTAACAAAATGCTAACTACTTCTGCTCTACAGCGGTACACCGACCCGTGGAAACATGGACACACATTCTGGTTAGGATCAGTGGACTAGGACACACACAGATAGTTAGCCTATAAATTATAAAACAAGGAAAACCAACAGGACATCTGATGATTACAAAGACTTTCGCAACCCTTTGGCAAACTTAATATGAACGCACGCACATCGTAACGGGCAGACCCGTTCAGAGCCGAGCACTGATTTCAGAGGAACGTACAGAGAAACTCCTAAAAAAACTTGAGGACGCATTGAGGACCACTTCGACGTATGTTCAAAGATAATCTGTATATAAACAGGTATAATAACATACAATGTTGGATTCGAGTTTAAGACCCCCTTCCAGGAAAACCAACGCCATGCAGAATAAAGTGTAAGTGTAAGGGACGAGGTGGCCCCGGGCCCTGGGTCTATCTCCTGGATATATGTCCAGCCCCTTGGAGGTCTGAGGAGACTTGCCCCCGGGCCCCGGATCTATTTCCAGCCCGTTGGAGGTCTGAGGAGACGTGGCCCCGGATTATATCAAGCCCGTTGGAGGTCTGAGGTATAGTTCAGGAGCGAGGAGACGAGCGCTTAACAGATCGGTCACAAACAGCCTCCAACGTGTTTCAAAGTAAGTTTCCTCGATACGTTTCCTAGATGGCAGACACACATGTAGTCTACACGAAGTCACCACCTTCTAGGAAACATTCGTCTACATAATCTCTGCAGTCCAAAGCGAACTAAAGAGTTTTTTAGACTCAAACACTTACTGATCGAACCTGCTCCAAAAAACAATCTCCAAGAACCTCGCTTCTGAACTTTCTACTATCTTTTAACGCAAGCCCAGGACGCTTCTACATCCACCGCCATGACGGAATGACAGGGGGGATAGGAAAGTTAAAACGTCACCAGTGCCACATCCCGCCCTGCTCCCGACGGGATTGGTGTTCGGAAAAGGAACTTTGCGCAGGGATCTCTGATCCATGGGAGGAGCGTGAGGTGTACGGAGCCCTGGCGACCCTAAGTGGCCTGAGGGCGCAACAGCAGCTAGAGCAGATTTATGGTTGATATAGTGTCGTAATGTAGGCCCAGGGGCGGATCTAGCCATTTTGGGGCCCTAGGCTAAATATAGACATAGTCATTTTTGAAACACGTACACAAAACAAATAACCATCCCAATACTCTTAGAATCGCAATAAACCCATAGTGCACTGCCACTCAACTCTCCACAGTAAAATCAGTTTCAGATTTCTCCAGCCTTTGCCAAAATTACATGTTTATTACTCAAACGAGAGAGAGAGAGAGAGAGAGAGAGAGAGAGAGAGAGAGAGAGAGAGAGAGAGAGAGAGAGAGAGAGAGAGAGAGAGAGAGAGAGAGAGAGAATAATTTCCATTCTCTGCCAGAGATACAAAATGATCTTGCACTTAACAGAACTAAAATACAAAATGGATATGAGTCTATGAAAACCACCATTTACATTTAAACAGGACCAATGAAAAGATTTTGTGTGTGGACAGGAATAACAGTGGCTGTGAGAGTGAGTGAAAGACAGGCAAAGCAGTGGTTCAGTGTGAGTGAGTGAGTGAGTGAGTGAGTGAGTGAGTGAGTGAGTGAGTGAGTGAGTGAGTGAGTGAGTGAGTGAGTGAGTGAGTGAGTGAGTGAGTGAGTGAGTGACAGGAGAGAGAGAGAGAGAGAGAGAGAGAGAGAGAGAGAGAGAGAGAGAGAGAGAGAGAGAGAGAGAGAGAGAGACAGAGACAGAGACAGAGACAGAGACAGAGAGACAGAGACAGAGACAGACAGAGGGGGGGGGGGTGTTTAGGTGTGCAAGTGGTTAAGTTCTCCATCTTCAAATGTCCATTTTCCCTGTTGCCTTCACCATTTCATGTGAGTAAAACAGTGTGTGTGTGTGTGTGTGTGTGTGTGTGTGTGTGTGTGTGTGTGTGTGTGTGTGTGTGTCTGTGTCTGTGTCTGTGTGTGTGTGTGTGTGTGTGTGTGTGTGTGTGTGTGTGTGTGTGTGTGTGTGTGTGTGTGTGTGTGTGTGTGAGTGTGAGACAGAAAGCATTTGTAAACACAAAGTCCTAATGTTGTCTTCTTCTCAAAAGTCTTCATATCAGAGAAAAGTGGTGAGCAGCAGTATAGAACCCCAACAGCAGAGCCTGTCGCAAGTTCAGCAGCGGCTGCTGTGGCAGCAGCAGGTGTAAAAAATGAAGTCAATTTCGGCAGTGTATCTGCAATTCTTTTCTTCTCAGCTTTTTGTTTTCGTTTAGCACAACCACTATCATAATTCCGCCGCTTCATTTTCACCGAGTCCCATCCCTCTGCTTTGGTTTGAAGTACGTTATTTCGCGCTGCGCGCGTTACTACGTAATCATATTCTGGACTAGTCCAATGCACAATGGAGGGGGGCATGTGTGCTGGAAAATTATTATTTAGGCATTAGTTCGGCGTTATGTTGATATTTTTGTTATTTTTTTCTACTAGAAATGTTTTTGTTTTTTTTACTTTACATAAGTAATGGCTGGGGGGGTCAGATTTGGGGGCCCCTAATAAAGACAGATTTGGTTGGGGCCCTAGGCACTTGCCTAGGTTTGTCTTATGGAAGATCCGCTTCTGTGTAGGCCTATTCACAGCACAGCTCCCAGAAAAGTAATATCCAATCTAAAACGTTTCTTTCTTTTGATAATACATTTTGCTATTAAGTATAGGCCTATTGTTCATGTGTCAAATATATTGAAGAATCAATACACAACACAGAATTCAGACCAGACAGGAGAATCAACAATCAACAAGAAAACGCTTCTTTCATTTTTTTTTCAAACTGAGCAAATATCAGGTGTGCATTTCTACTGTTGTCCAACTTTAAACAGTCCCCCGGTGAGAATGGGTTAACTAGGAACTATAGTTAATAATAACACAGAGGTGAAAATGTTTGAACTCGGAAATATAGTTATTAACAGAGGTGAGAATGTGTGAACTCTGAGCTATAGTTAATAACACAGAAGTGAGAATGTGTTAACTAGGAACTAACAAAGAGACCACCTCAGCCGAGTCTCACTGAGTGCAGACAGTCCCAGGCCTCCATCTCTATTCTTCATGATGCTCCTGAAACCAAACCACGTGGTGTTGTTCTGGTTCATCAGAGGGTCCCAGACCCCTCTCCGAGACCACCTTCACACGGCCACATTCCAGCCTCTCTCTGATCCATCCTCCATGGCCTCTTAACGCGCGCACCCAGGCAGAGGATGGCCAGAGACAACAGGAGCAGGCAGACATGATCTGAACTGTCACAGGCATTGAGGTTCAGTTCCTTTGTGTAGCTGTAGTATCGGCTGTACTCTCTACTGTGTTCCCTGCACAAACCACACATTTAGTATCAGGACTATATTATATCTAGGGCCTTCAAATCAGTGGCAGAAATGCCTGAATATTACATTAATAATGTATAGAATTTAGCACTTGTGAAATGGCTAGTAGCTGATATAATGAATCAGAGCTGCATTGATGACTTTAGATAGAAGGCAAACTTGTAACTATGGCTGGATTACTGCCTCAGGGCCCAGGGTATGTTATTTGTCACTTTCATGGCATATTCCTAAAGAGCTAACCTGAACTGGAATGTGCACAATTACAGCCCAATATTTACAGAGAATACATGGGCATTCCAAAGTCCTGCCTTATTATCTGGTGTTGACAATGTTGTCTCTGCATCCCTTACCAGTCTTAAACAGCCCACTGTTGTTAAATCCACCAGTTAATGAAGTTCATGAAGACTGTAATGTGCAGTCATTGTTTCGCTTTCCATTTTTGTCTTGGCCAAATCTCAGAAGTATTTTGTGGGTCAATCCTAATCAATAAATCATAAATTTGTTTTTTTTAAACAAATACACTAATTGGACTATACTCTCAAAGAGTAGTTAAATTGAAATATAAATTATTCATTTATTATTAAATATATCTATTGTTATAACTATATAAACTATCCAACAGCTTATGATTTTTTTTTATTTTTTATAAAAACTATATTATTTGAAGATTTACCAAAATGTTATGGTATAATGTCAGTGGAAGTGCAGTGAATGATAACATTGATCAAATGGACTGACATGGTAGTGGACATGTGATGGTAGCATTCTGAAAAACTGCTCTTCATATTCGGCTTAGTCTCTGTCTAGAAAGTAATCCAATGGGTTCAGTCTACTAGACATTCATTTATAAACTTCCTGCAATTTAAAACCCAACATTATTCATATGAATTAAGTAAAAAAGGTATTGTGATACATATTTATTTTTCAAAATGAATAATTCAAATTCTTTCAATATTCATGGACATTTTAAAGAGATAAATTGTCTTTTAAAGAATGCTAGGCCCACGGGATTGCAAAATTGCCAATACAATCAACATGCCAACATATTTGAACTTGTGGCAGTGCTAATGGATATGAGGCCAGGACTGAACAAACTAAATGTGAGTGATGGTCATGAACCTTGAGTCCGACGCCTTAAGAAGGCCTAGAAGGGGCCGGACCCAATCTCTACAGTCCAGCAGCCCCCAGCCCTCAACTGCTTACACTACGCTTCTTCTAACTGCCTTCACCCCCATATCACATTGGACAAATTACTCAAACCTAATCTCATGCAAGGAACTAAGAGGGAGTAGGGGGGAACCACCACTAAGCACAGCTGGTTGGAGATATCATTACAGGGAGAGCAGCCGCAGTCAAAACTATCAGGTTGTGATCTGACTAAGGGCAGGATGGTAAACTGGTTAGTGTGTTTAATTAAGGAGTCAAAACTGGACAGGATAGTATTCCTAGTTTTATCATACTGGATAGCAAGGTTTAATTTATTTACATCATGACATATTCAGAGACAAACTCTCCTTTGGATTGAAGATGTAATCCAAGGCTGAACGGCATTACATTTATACCGTTAAGCACTGGGAAGTCTCTGTTCCAGCTTCTAGTGTCCAACTGATTATATTAGTCTAAATACATGAAACAAAAGACAAGAGAATCGTTATAAAGCTCATGCAACGTAAATACACTGCGTCCAGGGCATCATGAAAACATACGATATCCTTCCTATACCAAATTTTATTCTGGAAAAAGCTTTAAACAATTTAAAGATGACATATTATACCACTAAATGAACAACGTTTGCTACAGTCCACTGGTAGGCTGGTAGACTGATCTATCCAGCACACATCTAGGTGGATACGCCCACTTGTGATGTCAGAAGAGGCTGATTTTCAAAACGGCTTGTAATGGCTAATCACACTCACACCTGGTGGTATAATATGTCACCTTTAATAAAAAAACATTGTGGGCTCTGATGAAACACAGGCAGGGTTCAGAACTATGTGGACTTAATGAGTTCAGAAGAACAAATCAACAAGGAGATACAAACAGAAACCATTAGGCCTTTAAAACCACTGCCTGTGTCTGTATGGAACATGTCAGTACAGCTGATTCGTTTGATTACTATCAAAGTAGGGAAAACTTGAATTAAGACTCCTGTATCCACTCTTCTAAACAGGGTTCTTTAAACTTTGGGGCCATAGTTGAAACATCTGCCTGAAAAGGCTCTGCAGGAATTGTCCAAAGGCACATCAGACACTGAAGCCCTCGTGTTTTTTACCATCCATCCGTTGGAAGCCTTTTCTCTTCATCATTATGAACTGTTTGAAGAACCCACAGACCCACGGGAGACGAGCCCAGGAGAACATCCACAGGCATAGAAGTGACTCTCCAACTGTTTCAGGAGAGGTGACAGCATCAGACCCAGGAGGGGTTTTGAAAATATGATACAAGACACATTTTAAATGAGCGGCTAGTTACCTGGTCATAAATTATTTTAAGATTGGAAAAAGATTTGCCAGTTAAGAGACTTAATCTAAAGTTTAATTATAAAGAAAATATGTCAACCCTTAATGTGGACTATTGAAGTATCGAAAGTGATGTTTAATGAGAGTGAGGCTTGGAGGATCAGAGCCGGACCGCTGTGTGCTCAACACCATAGCTACAGTCACAGGAGCAGAAACATCTCTTAACCAGTAAGCAAAGGCTCAAATATAACCACGTGTTTCAGCTGTGGTCTCCAGGTGAAAACCATATCACGTTAGGATGCCTTCCCAGACCATAGAGGGCAGTCCTTCATATGCATAGAACGAGGATACTATGAAATTACAACGTTTGGAATTTTGCTTTGAGCATTAATTCAATATGGATATATAATATAGTTCCCTGAAATAAAGTTGCAAGCTGGAGGACTTTTCACCATATTTGGCATCAGCAATGATTTGACATTTGCAGCACAAAACTTGCTGCAGTTAAAACTGTTGACGATGGTTGAATAATCACTTTGGTAACTTAAACCTTGATCAACATGTGGCTGTCTAGCTTACAATAGCATCCTGCTCTCCAACCAACACAATCCGTCTTTAACCATGCAATACTCGCTGTTGCAAGAATTAAGAGAGAAAGGGTCAAGTATAGAACATCTGGTATCCCTGCATAGTGTAGCCTATAACAACCATTCACACAACTATGGGCTTTCCACAAGCTCGGGAACATAGACCTGACATGTGTCAGACTCACTGCATAATATAACACCAATACAAGAAAAAATTAAGGCAAATAAAAATGTGTTTATCTGATAATATCTATATGTGGAAAAAAAAATAAGAATGCATGTGTTAGTAAATTAAGGTTGATTTATATATGGTAATGGATAGTTAAATGAATGAATTCCTTCAAGAAATTCTGATTCATTTGGTCCCTGAGTAACCAGCCTCTGTCCTCAGATGCAGATCCAACAATTTATAATCAGCCATTTTTAGCAAATCTGGAAGTAATAATAATAATTGCATTCCAACTCAAAAAATGCTGTGCTCATATTGCAAGTCTTGGCTTCTTTGAGAATCTGGTGTTGGGTTCAGAGTTATATTAAGTTATTTTTAATGTATATATCTAACATTAGCTCAAGGCAAGTTCCTCCTCCAGTATGTAACACATAACACTTGGTCAACACTTCACACTCAGCACTAGACTACGCTGTTGGTCTTTTCTCCAGAGGTCTGCATGCTGAATGACCAAGCTATGCACAAGTGAACATTCCCTCAAGAGTGGCTTGCCTTTAGCTCTAGAACCACAAAAGCATACAGCCTCATATTTTCAAGTTGACAAGCAGCTCATTGTGGGGGGGCTGCACAAGTCTGTCCGTCAGATCCTCCTACCGTCTTTCTTTAAAATACCCTATTTCAGTGCAGCTTTAGAAGAAAAATTGCATGGTCCCTCCCCTCCGTTTTTCAAGTGTAGACTGATAGATTAGAGAAGAAGGGAATGTCATCTGGCCCCTAGTTTAGTGTTCATTAGTAGAGATGGGGTTCAAACATACTGCCCTGACCCGGACAGAGAGAGCCGTGGCTAGACCGAGCTGGACGCGGTCTAGGGTCCGGCACTCGCCAGCAAACACAGCTGTACGTTTTCTGAGCCTCCTCCTGTTGCAGGAAGTGGTCCCTTTATTGACATGAATGCTGCCCTGGTGCACAACAGTCCCCTGAATATTACACAGCTTACATGGAGAATCAAAACCAATAAATAAATCCTTTCTTCCCCAGGTCACACGTTTCCATGGCTACGCTCTGAGAGGTAGAAGGTTCTAAAGCGACCAGTGCATCTCTCCAAAGTCCAGGTTTGCGTCGGTCTCCAACAGGCTCATGATGACGGCCATGGCCGCCTCGTCGCTGGTGAGGCCGCCGAGGCCGGGCCCCTCCAGGTCCAGCTGAGGGGCCTCCCCTGAGGACACCAGGAGGAACAACAGGGGTAAGGGCTGGGACATCCAGAGAAACACAGACCACGATAAGCAAGGCCAATGTGAAATGATGTCCATAGATCGATAGATTAATTCTAAATATCCTTATAAAGAGTCTACTTCAGGGTCATTACATTAAAGTTTATGTCAGGAACAAACCAGGTCAAAGTGTCCTTTTATTGGAAGATAATGTTTGGCAGGTTGGTGCAGTGGCTGAGGTAAAACCAAGGTTTCTTACCACCCAGCGAACCAGTTTCCAATAACAGTTACGGGACACCCCATCAATTTAGCTTATACCTCTGTTATCGACAATAATAAAATGACGTTGTTACTTTCATATCCAACAAAGTTTTTTTTAAGTATTTCAGTCTGCTGACACTGATATGTTATTTCTCAGTGCTGTGGGAATACTGTCCTTGGGATGTCAAGGAGACATCTGTATTTGACCGTTCAACACCCATAGAACCAAGACCATTTACCATTCTTTACAACGAGGGGCTTAGAACAGCCCTAGTGAAGCACCAAGACCATTTACCATTCTTTACAACGAGGGGCTTAGAACAGCCCTAGTGAAGCACCAAGACCATTTACCATTCTTTACAGGGGCTATTTTTAATTCTTGGTCGAATCGCTCTCAGAATAATAGTTTTAATAGTAGCATACAGTATATAATTTTGATGACCGTACCCATGGGGGACTCTCGCCTTGGATGGGGCGTGTCCTGTGGCTCGTCTTCAGAGCTCCCCGGTAACTCCATGTCCGTCGCCTCGCCGTTGGACCCCTGCGGGACCCCACACCATGAAGGAGAAGGATTAATAACGAGCGAGCGAGCGAGCGAGTGAGTGAGTGAGTGAGTGAGTGAGTGAGTCTTACATTAGCGCGGGGCCCCTCACTGGGGCCCTGGGGGGACCGGTCCTGCAGCAGGCTGAAGGGGCTAGCCTTGCCACTGGAAGGGGAGGAGTTTATCCTGGGGCAGAGGCAGTCATGTGTATGTCGTTATGATACATTACGTATGTGCTGTTATAAGCAGTATAAACGCATTCTTCCATTAGCTGTCGATGTGCATTAAGCAAGTTCCATTAACTAAAGAATTCAATGTACAGGAAAAAACAATATAAGAAAATAATCAATGATCTTGGGTTAATTTCACCTGTTGTAATCCAGAAGTTCAATTGCGATCTGAGTTCCGATACTTCCTGCGTAGATCATGGTGCCTGGTTTACAGGACATCCCTGGGATTATCGGATGTGACTTTTGGCCACCTTGAAAAAAATAAATATATATCAGGGTTGTCGATCGAAATCAATCTGCTTAATTACATTATAACGCTGTCAGCAATCTTGTTTGATAGCAATGTAAAGATTGTCTTGGATAGCCCCGAAATAAAGATATTTCCAATTAAAAGTGTTTGTACAGCCACGGTCTGTATGTTTCTGTCTTGTTGTCCCTCTGTCATCATTTGCAGGAACCAGTCAGTCATCCACATCATCATACCGCCTTCACCCTTTAGGTCCTCTGGATCCACCAATCAGCTCATCCACCTAGTCGGTTACCAGCAAAGGGAGGCCTGCCACAACACTATAACAAGTTCTGCGAGGCTCTCGCTCTCCCTTTGACCTGCCAAATGTGAGCCTGTTTGTGTTCTCTGGAGTTTTTGGATAGGTTTGACAGATCCTATATAGATCTGTCTGTCTGTCTGTCTGATGGATGGTTGGATGGATAGATGGATGGATGTCCGTCAGTCCGTCCATCTATCTCTATCTGTTAAAGGACAAGGAGGGACTCATGGGGAACATGAGGAGGTCACCTGAATGACACAAGATGGTCACACTACCCAGAGTCTCTGGTTCTCATCACATCATGGTGGCCTTTAAAGAGCCTTTGTTTCCCACCTTCAGAAGTCTTTGAGTCACTGGACTGGTCCGCCTCTGCCCCTCTCTGACTGGACCCATCCTGCTTCGGCCTGCTCAGCATCACAGGGGGCAAAGGAGTATTGAAATAGTATCAAAATTAGAATAAAATAATGATTCATGTTATTCATGAGGAAAACAAAGTACACCAGGACTTACAATAAAACCGTGTTGGTCGACACGATGTATTCCACTTCTTTGGTCCAGGGATTAACAAAACTGAACCACTGACTTTGTAGAGTGACAAAGGAGCCATGTTTGGTTTTGAACTGATAGCAATTTGTTTCGATCTTTTCTTTACTCCGCAGAACTAAAGGGGAAAGAAAGGAAACAGCAATGCCAAGGTTAGAAGCTGGGAAAAGGTTTTTCCGAAACTGCGACAGAGCTTTCTATCAGGGGCCTGGTAGAAAGCTCAGAGAGTACAGCCACAGCGCCATCAGGGACGGGCCAGAACCCCCCCCCACACACACACACACACACACACACACACACACACACACACACACACACACACACACACACACACACACACACACACACACACACACACACACACACACACACACACACACACACAGCTTGCCTTCCCTATGGCGTTCAGATAGGTGGAGGAGGTCGTCTTGGTGGACATACTCGTAGCACGAGGTCCCGAGGAGTTCCTGCGGCAGGTAGCCCAGCACTGTGGTTGCCCTGCAGAAGAACCGTCACAACGTAAAGATAAGGCATCGATTCAGGCCCATGTGATCCTAGGACGAGCTGCCTAGCATAGGATTGTTTTCATGACAATGATTATGCTTTACATTTTTTAAATTAAAATAATTCTGTTCGAAATTATCGGAAAAATGCCCATTAATAAGAAAGGCATTGCATTTAGTTGACCTTGGGTGTCTTGAAAGGCGCCTCTAAATTAAATGTATTATTATTATTATTTAAATGATTTTGAAAATCTCTTTACTCAAACATTCACAAAGGACCCGTTTTTCCACTGTAGGAATTCAATATTTGACAGAAGAAAACAAATAAAACATTACTTTTAATACGTGCCGACAGTCTTTCACCCACAACCACCCACCCACCCACCCACCACACCCATCCAACCTTAATTCAGGAAAGCCATACATAAAGGGTATAAAAATCCCCCCAGGAGCGTTACCTTTGATCAACAAAGGTGAACTTCCCATCCATGGCGTAGCGAGTGATGAACTCGGTGGGCTTGACCTGCACCCCCCCGTTGGCCTGGGGGGCGCTGGGGGCGTGGACCCGGCCCACCGCCACCAGGCAGTTGAAGGGAGAGCCCTCCTTGTCGGTGTCCCCCTCTCCCTCCACCCCAAGGGTGCCGCTGGGCCAGCAACGCAGGTAGCCCGTGCAGTGCACAGTGCAGAACCGCTGGCTCTCTGGGGACAGAACCACCAGAGGGGAAGGGGACATCATCATTATCATCATCATTATCATCATCATCATCATCATCAGATTTTCCCACTAGGTGCAGTAGTGGCCTTGGGGTGCACCTGTTTTATGCCGTGGTCCGGCAGTCAGGATGTTCTCTTCATCATCATTCTCCTGGCCTGCTGGACATCCATATCCAGCAGCCTGTCTAACCCAGTCCAAATCCTTCTTGGCGTTATCAAATATAACCTCTTACTGTAGATCGCTAATGTCCAGTCTACATACATGACCGACATATTTAAGATGTTGTAGGTAGCAAAAGTCAAGTATTGGGTGACGCAGGCCCATGAGAGCTGTAGGTGAGAGCACCGCCATTTAAACGAACGTGTTCAGAACCAGAGAGGGCCACACATTGTATTCATGTGACAGGCACAGACCGGAAGGCCAGTGGATTGGATAGACCTGCGACCAATCAGAGCAACACAGACACAAAACACTAGGGCTGGGTAAAAATATTGATTCATCAATGCACTGCAATTTATGTGTTCTCGATTCAATTTGGATTCAGATATATTTTTTAATTATTTTAAATGGAATTTTTTATTTCCATTTAAAAAAAATAAAAAAATAAAAAATGAAGCATACTCAGTCATTGTAATCTAGAAGCGAGTATGCCTAAATGAATATGCCCTTTTACATTTGTCCATGTTATGATTATTTATTTTAGGCTGCAAGTTTAGCTCAGGAACAATACTATACAATGGTGTATTCCCTTTTTGCTAGTTAAAGCACAATGAAATGGTTAATTCATTTTGAAATGGTTAATTCTAAATAATACTTAGGTATTTTTGTCATCTGCACGTATTATTGAATCCATATCGAAGCAATTGGATCAATATCAAATCGAAATTGAATCGAATCAAGGCCTAAAGAATCAAATAGAAATGAATTGTGAGGTACCTGGCATTACCCAGCCCCATAAAACACGTAGCGCTGAGCTGTGTTGGTACCAAACAAAACACCCCTCTCTTATCGTCTAACATTTTAAGTGCCCTTGTTTGAGAGAAAGTATACCATTCAGCTCATTTAACTCTTCATCACAATCAGAACATTCCAGATCAGTGGCAGCCATCTTGGTCATCTTCAGTAGTCATCGTATAAAACCCGCCCCATATGAGATAAATGTTATTGGCATCGTTATTATGAACACACTTGATAATAATAACACTTACCAATTATCATATCAGCGGCATAAAATAACTGCTGCAGTGGCTGCCTGGACCAACTATAAGCTCAGTATATTTAACGACATATTTTGGATCTTTTATGTCCTGTATTTAAAGAGTTCCTTTGGATTCATGGCAACAAGTGAAATACTATTAATCACTTGGGCATGTGTTACCTCACACATTGATGAGCAGATTAAAACAATGTACATGGAGGTGAATATCAGACCGTCCTCAACAAAGTTCTACGGACGACGAGTCCTCCCACCTTTCCTTTTGGACGGGCCCGGCTGGAACTCGTTCTCCTCCACCTTCACGGAGACCTTGTTGTACTTCATGCGACAGAAGAAGGAGCGGCGGGCTCCGGAGCCCAGCCTGGTTGCGCCGGCTGGGAGTTCAGCCGGCACCTGCAGCCCGGCTGGAGAGAAACAACAAACACCTGGGTCAGGACTGGAGAGCCTTGAGCCAGAGCCTGGAGGTCCATCGCGGACAATCCGTTAGCCCACAGTCCGCAGAACTAACACCCAAACAACTTACTTTTAGCGTCTATGAGGCGCTCGCGAGGGTACAGCTCCGAGGCGGAGAGCTGCTCCTTCACCTTCCCCATGTCTTTAGGATGAACGTAGTCAAACAGACTCTGGCCAATCAACTCCGCCTGGAGGGGGGCAACAACAACGCTTTAGCCCCTCCCATCTTTTTAGGATCATAGCTCCGAGATGCGTGAAGATATCGAGAATACAACGTGATGGTATTATAGCTGGTTCAGTAAGGAACACACTTAGGCGCAGGTGTTACCCGACTATAGTTGAGGATCTTGGTGATGGATTCAGAGACGAAGACTATCTTTCCACGGTCACAGCCTACCACAAACAGAAAGCCATCGGCAGCCTGCAGAGAAAAGGCACCAAAGAAGAGCAAGAACGTTAAAACAAAAGCAGAAGACGGCTCCCCGGTATGTCCTCCCTTGAGAATGGAGGGGCAACAAAAAAGGCACATAAATACGTAATAAAAAGCTCATCTTTAAAACTGAAATAATACTAATAGTAAAATGTGTGTGTGAAAACCATCTTCTACCTTGAGCACAAGCTGTTTGAATTCCTCATCAGGGAGGAATGAAGGCTTATAGGTAGTTTCAGAAAACGAAGAAGAGGAACCTGCAGGAACCAGAGATGAAGAGGATTGTAGTTAGCAAGTAGCCTGCACTCATCTAGACCGATGAGGTTCTGATGAGAAGATACAAGCATGGGCCGAATGTGTAGACTGAACATTGGCAGCCTCAATTAACAGTGTGACTTTCCATAAAACCAATGATAGACAAACCCCTCTTTTCTAGTTTGTCCTATCATGGTCTTATTCGGCGTCCCCTTATTGAAAACAGTTTTCCAATTCATCTGGACTATTAAGGCGAGAAGCTTGCATTTAAGATGTGTTCCCGCTATATTCAAATGAAGAAGAGCAAATGTGGATTGCAAATTTATTTTGCAATTTGGAAACATTATATTCAGGCACAGTGAGAGAATTCTAAATATAATGGAACATAATACAGTAAGGCTCTCAGGCACTCTGTGTTGCTTTCCTTTGTCAATACTGCAGTGCGTGCGTAAAAAAAGACCCAGCGCTCAAGAAAAGGAACTGCTATCAAAAAGGCTGTGTTTTTCATATTGAAGGGGACGTATACTATAGCCTGCTTTCGCCTCGAATCTATGCCTCTGGCTTCCGTGGAAATGCAACTGCTCCAAAAAGGAGGTCATAGCAGGCCATCAATTGTGCAAAGGCAAATAATGGTGCAGTCAGAATTACCCATGGATCGTTGTTAGTTAAAAAGCGTCAGGGAAGCGCACGCATAGCTGAACTAGACTCATGTTATAGCATTAGGCTCCGTGCCCAGCTGAACTAGACTCATTATATAGCATCAGGTTCCATGCACAGCTGAACTAGACTCGTGTTATAGCATTAGGCTCCGTGCCAAGCTGAACTAGACTCATGTTATAGCATTAGGCGCCATGCCAGGCTCCTGCACCTTGGATGAAGGACTTTCTGTGAACTAACTGAAGAGAGTGTGATGTTTGTGGATACCTTTGAGAGACTTGAGATGCTGCACGGCCATTCGAAGAACAGTGAGTTTATCCAGCCGGCGAGACATGGGATGACAGGATGGGATCATGGCTGACAGCTCGTCAATCAGATTGTTCATCTTGTCTCTCCTGCGCTTTTCGATCTGGCTGTGGGGCTCCCTGCAGACACGGAGAGAAGAAAAGATTCAGCCGAGCAGTAGTGAAGGAACTGTGGGCTGATGGAAATGGTTCGGTTGGAGCGAGGTTTGGCGAGAGTCTCGGTCAGAAGGCACTGATATGGAGTTATGAATAAGAGCAGGGAGAAGGCAGGGTTTGATGCAACACCAGTGGGTTTTTTATTTCCTTATTCTTCAAGTTGATTTTGATACTTTATTTTGCATTATTTATTATTATAAAATATTATTATTTTATGCATATTTCATTCATGTTTGTGTGGTTAACTGTTAAGACGCACACAGGATGCCTGAGCGTGCCGGCAGAGTGCAAAGGATGAGCCAAAGGGTGCGCAAACATTTTATAGTCTTCCGCCCCTCCCCCAACAACGGGGTTGGCTTAGCTCAGGAGGTAGAGCAGTTGTCTTGTAACCGAAAGTTTGATCCCCAGCTCCTCCTAGCTGAGTGTTGATGTGTCCCTGAGCAAGACACTTAACCCTTACTGCTCCTGACGTCACCTTGCAGGGTTGACTCTGCCGTCGGTGTCTGTCTTCTTAACTGATAACTGTCGCTTTGGATAAAAGCGTCTGCTAAATGCCCTAATTGTAATTGTAATTGGGTGGGCGTGGTCAGGTGGCAAAAGTATCCTCCTGTTTCAGACTGGAAGGTTCAACACATTCATTCCCGAAATGAATTGAAAGAATGAAAAAGGAAATGAAATGGAAGGAGTCTTTTCAAGTGGGAACTACTGAAACCTACAGATTGCTTTTCGAAACTAGATGTTTGGAATGAGGCAGCTGTAGCACACACACCTGAAGCACTGTATCTTCACCTTCTGGTCCTCTCCGTCGAACCTGCACACAAACATCATTCATGTTGTTAGAGAGACGCCGCGGTCACACTACATGCGTCCGTGAACGGATGGCCGAGGGAGTGTCTGAAGTATAGGGGACTAGTCTTTGTAGATGAAGCCTGCTGCCAATCAAATCGCTTCCCAATAACAAAGCCGATGTGTGGATATAAATACAGAAGATGACACAAACAACAGGTGACTAAAAACAATCCTATCGATTCCACATTCTTTAAAAAAACATAACAGCCGGATATTTCCTGCTTCTTCCTGCTTGTTACTGGATCCAGTAGGACCAGGATCCAGTAAAATGGATCCAGTAGTCGCGTGGAGTGTATTTGCATAACCGCAATCTGATTGTCCGACGGATCCGTCGCTGCCTGAAAAGTTCTCAACTTTTTGACACAGGCAACGGAGCCGACAGAATGGACGGACCAACAATCCATTTTGAGAGCGTCCCATGCAAAGTCAATGAGATCCGTTGACGGCAGAGGTAGTGTGAATTGGTGATCGACCGATATTATCGGCCGATATTTGTGTTTTTACGTGTATCATTATCGGCCGATTAATATTATATACTTTCTTCGGCATGATTTACAGACAGTTTTTTTTAAATTGAGACATTGTAACATTTGTTATCATCAGTGTCATTTTTATGATGTTAATTGAGGGAGGCTTAGCCTGGATATCCAGACCCACATCTAGAAAACTGTAGGGTATGGCAACGAGTAATGAAAATAGCCCAATAGCCCAACCCTAACCCTCCATATCGGTCAATCCCTAGTGTGAATGCGCCCTGAGTGTCTAGAGTCAGACTCATCTACCAATACTTTTCTGAACATCACAGCAGTGCACACTAGATCTGATCTGGTCGGCCCTGAAAGCCACTTTACCCTTCTTCTTCTTCTTCATCTTCTTCTTCTTCATCCTCCATATCCGCATCAGGAATAGAGGCTGATTTGGAGTCCCTGCGATACAAGTACGGTGAGTCCATTTTGATAAACTGACACATCCTTGTGCAGACAAATACCACAGATATTATTACAACCTGAAATAACCATGCAGGTGATGGCTGTGGAAACCGATCCATGTTACTCACTGGTTGTCTGTGCTGCCCTTCCGCTTCCTTGGCGTCTCCATGCCAGCAGCAAGACTGGGGGTCATTGAACTGGGCAGAGAGACAGAGTGGAGATGGCTCTCAACCACATGCTCACAAACACACACAATCATAGGACGAAAAATACACTTGTAGTCCAGCGGAACTCCTCTTTTAAAGAATCACTGGAACATTTTATAAATCAACGTTTAACATGCAAAATGAATTATATTGACAATCTCTGTATGTTATACACTGGACTGCCATCCACCAAATCAGTTTTAATGGTGACTATATTAACCGCATGAAACCAAACCATATAAAACCATTGAATCCGTCTCTCACCTCAATCTAAACGGTGACCATTATTGGAGTTAGAAACTGATCTATATAGGCCTATGTCTT
This sequence comes from Gadus chalcogrammus, assembly GCF_026213295.1. Classification (NCBI taxonomy): domain Eukaryota; kingdom Metazoa; phylum Chordata; class Actinopteri; order Gadiformes; family Gadidae; genus Gadus; species Gadus chalcogrammus. The sequence goes on from NC_079420.1 coordinate 25,508,159, forward strand.
TTCACCCAGTGACCCAAATAGCCATCATGGGATCAGCAACAACCTGATTTCTAATCCTATTTCCCCCTAAAGATCTATGAGGAGTTTCTATTACAGGAGTTTGGCCTACGGAATTACATGATTAGGTCACCCACACAGCGCGCAAACCCCCACAATCCACCTCTCTGTTTGATAACATCTTCTGGTCCACATGTTGCACTCATAATACCAGTTCTTACATGACCAAATGCTGCAGTGCATTACACCTCATTCTAAGGTTTTATACAATATATTATATTCAGTAAATGGTGTGCGTTCATGTTAACCACTTGTGTAAGTTCAATAAGACATGCATACACTGTTGAATGCGGGATAGAAGGCAATGACAAAGTAATAACATGTTCAAACATAAGGTATCAAGCGGGCTGTGTCCCTGGTAGGGACACTTAACCCTTCTTCAACTCAACACAGACCACAATCTCTACCCAGACTAAACTAACCTCCCTAGGTCAAAATTAATAGATTAATTTACGAGTAGTGGATTAACAGCATCAATGCTCAACACGCTGAATCCTCTGACCCACAATGAACAGGCAAATCAACCATTATGCATTATGAGCCTTACCACTAGAACGGCTTATCGTTTCCATACTCATAGTTCAAATATATCAAGCACTAGTGATAGTGGCATCCTGAGCACTGTCTACTATTAAAGATCCCATGGCATGAAAATTTCACTTTCTGAGGTTTTCTAAGATTAATGAGTTCTCCTAGCCTACCTATGCTCCCCCAGTTGCTAAATTTCATTTAATTTTATTTAACCAGGAGAAAAACCGATTGAGATTAAAAATCTCTTTTTCAAAGGTGACCTGGCCCAGACAGGCAGCAGCACAATGAACCACAGTTACAGACAAACACAGGGACAAAAATTTAAATAGCACTAAAATAAATCAAATCAATTCACACTGCAGCAATCTTAAAAGACCCATTTCTGTAACCGGGAAACAAAAACCTATTCAAAACACTGACATCTTAGAGAGTCTAGCTCAATTTCCTTCATTTTCAACTTAAAAGCATTTAACAAAATTAAGGTCTTTCTGTAGCGTATTCCACACAGTGGGGGCAGAGTATACAAAGCCTTTTTACCCTGTTCTGTCCGCACGTTGGGGACAGAAAGCAACACCAAGTCCTGTGAACGTAAAAAGTGTGGACCAGCATTTTTTTGCATGATAAGGGAGCATATATAGCTAGGTAGCACACCAAGTATTGCCTTATAAATAAATATGCAGTAGTGACTGAGCCTACGAGTGGACAAAGCAGGCCATCCTACCTGAGAGTACAACTGGCAGTGGTGAGTCCGAGCCTTACAGTTTGGAATGAATCTCAGGGATGAAAGGTACGCCGAATCAATCATATTAAGACACTGAACAGAGGTATGCATTTACAAAAAATCACCATAGTCCAAGACAGATAAAAAAGTAGCAGCCACAAGTCGCTTTTTTACATTGAAAGACAAATACATCTTAATTCGAAAATAAAAACCCAACTTTAGCCTCAGCTTTTAAACCAAATAGAGCACATGGGGCTTAAAGGTGAGGGAGTCTTCAATTAGAAAACCCAGGTATCTATAAGACGTAACCACCTGTATTACACTACCCTCCAGAGTGACCACAGAGGGGACATTTTGTGGTCTAGCTCTAGAACTAGTAAACAACATGAGTTTGGTCTTATCTGCATTAAGAACAAGTTTCAGCTGAAGGGTATTTTGGACAAAAACAAAAGCATTCCACAAGTACATTAGCTTGTTTAAGAGTTGGTGCAAAGCAATAAATAACCGTGTCATCAGCATAAAAATGGAAATTAGCATCAACACGTTTTATCAATATCAGTGTTTCCCCCAGTACTGTGTTGTTAAGGCGGCCTCCTTAAAGGGGTAGTTCGGAATTTTGGACATGGGGCCTGATTCCGAAGTGAGCTTTGGTATTCTATATCACTGGAGACAGTTTTCAACACATTTCATTCAGTCCTTCTAGTTGCAGAGTTCGCTCGTGCTAGGCTAGCGCAAGTCAACGGGCAATGCTAGCCTGCTATTAAAAACAGTCTTACCCACTCCACAGTACACCCGAGGTAAATCAATTATAACGACAGACTATACATCTAAATGTCTGTTTATAGAATAATGTTAGAAATAAAACCAACTTTGCATTACATTGCATTTTGAGGGAATTGTGGGGTCTCAGCAGCAGTGTTTATATTCCTGTACGTAGGTTACGGCAGCGGCGGACTGATACCTAGGTTACCTGCCGCTGTCATTGCTACAAACGCAGAGTACAGTGAACGAAGGAATTCTACAAGCGTATTAAATTAACAAGATATGGCCACGTTTGGAGGAGTTAGCGATGCATCTGCTTTTGAAGACGATTATGAGGAATTTGTTGTATCCAACGAACCGTACATGTACGGTGTTTTGATGTCAAAGCCAGCAGCAACATGCCACAGTTGAGTCCTTTCTGGATCTCGCACTGGAAATTGGTGGAAACTTTGTGGTGCCCATCTGTACCGTTTATTTCTACAATTTCTAAAAGCACACTGAACCATCATGTTGCCTAGTCGTTCAATTGCGCTTCTGTCCCACGCTTCTCTGTTTACGTTCTTCTGTCGTGATTCGGTTACAAACCTAACCAGCGCATAGTAGAATTCCGCTTCTGCTGAGAAAGTAGTCCCTCGATGATTCATGCGATGCATGGTTAGTTTTATTTCTAACATTATTCTATCAACACAGACATTTAAATCTATAGTCTGGCGTTATAATTGATTTACCTCGGGTGTACTGTGGAGTGGGTAAGACTGTTTTTAATAGCAGGCTAGCATTGCCCGTTGACTTGCGCTAGCCTAGCACGAGCGAACTCTGCAACTAGAAGGACTGAATGAAATGTGTTGAAAACTGTCTCCAGTGATATAGAATACCAATGCCCACTTCGGAATCAGGCCCTATGTCAATTCCGAACTACCCCTTTAACAACAATAGGGCCCCGACTTGACTACCAATGTATATTAAAAAAAAAGAATAATATATATATATATTTTTTTTCTTTTTATTATTATGCATTAACAAAGTAGAAAACTCTCGTAGGGAGGGAAAACATACTTCCATCAGGTGTAAAAAATAAAGATCAATAATGCATCAGTAATACTGTTACAACAATGGTCATGCTTTAAGGCTTTTTGAATGGAAACGGACACCCCCCCGCTCCTTGACCACCTTGACTAAGACATTTTCTGGGGGAAACACTGAATATTATTTATGTAAATGGTGAATAAAAGTAGGCCTAAAACCGAACCCTGTGGTACACCCTTGAAGATTGATAAATTATTTGAGTAGAGACCGTCATGTTTAATGCACTAGGTCCTATCACTGAGGTAGTTCTGGAACCAAGAGACTGCTTGCTCTGAAAGTCCTGAGTTTAGGAGCCTGCTTTTTAGAACATCATGATCTACTGTGTCGAAAGCTTTGGACAAATCAATAAACAGTGATGCACAGTGTTGTTTCTTATCATGTGCAACAGATATGTCATTGCACCTTCAGTGCAGCTGTGGTAGTGTTATGTTTTTTTCTAAAACCTGATTGAAATTCAGACATGATGGCATTGGACTGAAGAAAATCTTTGAGTTGATCACTCACCAGAGATTCTAGAACTTTTGCCAGTACTGACAGATTGGATAATGGCCTGTAGTTGTTTCATTTGGATGGGTCACCTCGTTTTTAATAAAGGGAGAACAAATGCAGATTTCCATATGCCAGGAATTTCATTATTTATCCACGTGAGGTTAAAAAGATAAGTAAGAGGTCCTGCTATAAAACCAGCTGCAATTTTTAAAAAGTATGTCTCAACAAGATCAGGTCCTGGAGGTTTTCCAGGATTTAAAGCTTTTAGGGCTTTATGAACTTCCTGTTTAGTGAATGGCGTAAAATTAAAAAGGCCTGCAGAAACTGGAACATCAGTACAGGGCTTCACAGTTGCAGAGCAAGTGGTATCAAACAGAGAGCCAGACAAAATAAAATGCTCATTAAAAAATTTCAATATCTCCATTTTGTCACTAACAGCAACAGAATCCTTCATAATAAAAGCTGGTAAAACATGAGAATCTTTGCTCACAGAAAGGGAATTTATGGCTTCCAAAAATTTCCTTGGGTCATTTAGGTTTTCGGTAGTGACAGAGAGATAGTAATCAGATTTAGCTTGCTTAATCAAAGAGGAGCATCTATTTCTAAGTTTTATAAAATCAAGCCAGTCGGAGGAAACTCCAGTTTTCCTTGCCTTAGCTCAAGCCGAGTTACGTTGCTGAATAATGTCTGCTAACTCTGGGGAAAAACAGGGATTATCACAACCCTTTACTTTAAATCTCTTGAATGGGACATGTCTATTTATGATTTGGGTAAAACCATCATTAAAAATGTCGAGGCTGACTATACATCAGGGATTAGCAATCTTCACTTAAGTCATTGCAAAAAACACCAACAGCAGAGAATTTATGGGGAACATTTATCAAGTCAATTAAAGTTGACTTTTCAGGGCATTTGATCTTACTCAATTAATTGATAGAGTAAGATGCTGGCTAAGCCAGTCCCAGTTAAGATCACCAGCTAAAATAATTTCAGCGTAGTCCAATCTGGATAGAAGATGCACAAGAGACGGCAACGCAACATTTAAGGCAGATGGAGGCCTATAACATCCGACAACAGTTATACAGAGGCCCTTAACCCAGTGTTTCCCCCAGCACTGTGTTGTTAAGGTGGCCGCCTTAACAACAATAGGGCCCCGCCTTGACTACCAATGTATATAAAAAAAATATATATATATTTATACAACAGGAGACCTAAATCCAGCGATCTGATTGGTTCCCAACTGTTGTATAATGAGCGTATACATAACTGCTATGACGCCCGATCATTTTGTGAAAGTTTGCATATCACTCCGCGCCTGGAAGTAGAAACAGTTACAAAGTAAAACATATGTTGGATGATGGAGAGGGTGTAAATGTTGTTACTCCGGGAGTGAGCAAGGCGATGGAGAGACTAACGAAAGCTTAGGCACACGGCGAGTGAACTGCTCCATAGGATAAATTGCCGGCGAACCGCTCTATCGGAGCCTTCTCTCGGAGGGACGCTAAAATGTGTTGCATAGCGACCGTCGATCCATAGCGGCAGCCAGGAGGGACTACTTTTTTGTATTCTTTAATAAAACGGCTATTTTGACTTTCTTGGTTTCTTTTTAAATGTAGTGTGTCTATGACTTTCGTTTCGCCATAACAGTAACCGTTGTATAAAAGCAATAGATCAATTCAGTCAGTGGCATGTGCTCATTATACCACTGTGAAGGGGGTCGCCGGCCCTCCGCTGCGCGTCGGGGCCGGACAACGCCCCTTAACAGTGGTATAATGAGCACATACCACAGCCTGGCGTGATCTATTGCTTCAATAGAATAGAATTGTTTGGGTCCGGTTTTTTGAGCAGTTGGTTACAATGTTGTTACAATGTTACGGGTTTCTGTGACCTGGTTTTTGGTCCATTAAAACTACCTTCAACTAATGACTCGACATGATTATGTCACCGGCGAGGTCGTTACATTGGTAACGAATTCTCCGTTACCGTGGTAACCGCTGTATACATCCCACCAGATGCCAACGTTAATGCAGCACTTGGCTATCTACTAGCAGCTATAAACAAACAGCAGACCACTTATCCAGAGGGCGTTTTTATCGTGGCTGGTGACTTTAACCATGTCAACCTCAAGACGGTGCTGCCTTGCTTTGATCAACACGTAAAGTGCGCAACTCGAGGAAAAAATATTCTGGACTGTGTGTATTCAAATATTAAAAAGGGATACAGGGCCTCACCCCTCGCACACCTGGGCCAGTCTGATCACCAGTCACTATCCCTGATTCCCGCATATCGCCCCATCATTAAAAAACAAGAAGCTACCATTAAAACGTTTAGGAAGTGGCCTGAAGATGCATCTCTACAGCTCCAGGACTGCTTTGAAAGAACAAACTGGACCTTGTTTTTTTAATCAGGATGTAAATGAGTATGCCTTCGCTGTCCTCTGTTACATCAGGACCTGCATTGAAAATATCACCACCATCACCCGCAGCAGGATTCCCCCTAACAGGAAACCCTGGATGACTGGGGAGGTACAGGCCCTTCTGAGGGAGCGCAACGCAGCTTTCAAATCAGGTGACAGAGCACAGTACAGCATAGCCAGGCACAACCTGAAAAAAGGCATCAAGCAGGCCAAAGCCATGTACAGGGAGAAGATTGAGGGCCACTTCACCAACAGAGACCCAACACAAGTGTGGCAAGGCATACAACAGATCACGAACTACAGGGGAAGCCGCAACCCACCGACAAACATCAATGCCTCCTTAGCAGAGGAGCTCAACCACTTCTATGCCCGCTTCGAGACACCTGGGCTAGATAATGGAGCTCCTCCCCCACCTGCTGGCACAGACCACACAGCCATGGTAACAGCAGAGGAGGTAAGATTCATCCTCAGGTCTGTGAACACAAGGAAGGCAGAGGGACCAGATGGCAGAGTGCTCAAAGAATGCGCATACCAGCTTGCAAATGTCTTTACGGACATTTTTTATATGTCTTTAGCCAAAGCGGTCGTACCAACCTGTTTTAAAACAGCCACTATTATACCTGTGCCCAAGCAAAGTAACATCAGCACCTTAAATGACTATAGACCTGTGGCGCTCACTCCCATCATCGCCAAGTGCTTTGAGAGGCTGGTGGCGAAGCGCGTTAAGGCTTTCCTCCCTCGCTCCCTGGACCAGCATCAGTATGCTTACAGGGAAAACAGGTCCACTGAGGACGCTATCGTCACAGCCCTCCATTCAACGCTGACACACCTGGACAAGAAGGAGACATATGTAAGACTACTCTTTATAGATTACAGCTCGGCTTTTAATACCATCGTCCCCAACCGGCTGATCACCAAACTTCTTGATCTGGGCCTCAGCTACAGCCTGTGTATGTGGATTAAGGATTTCCTAACAGATCGCCCGCAGACAGTGAGACTGGGTCCTCATCAATCCTCGAGCCTGTCCCTCAGCACTGGAGCTCCACAAGGCTGTGTATTGAGTCCCCTGCTGTACTCCGTATACACATATGACTGCACCAACACCCATCCTTCAAATACTGTGATCAAATTTGCAGATGACACCACTGTGGTAGGACAAATCAACCATGAAAATGAAAGTGCCTACAGAGACGAAGTTGACAGACTGACAGAATGGTGTCAAACAAACAACCTGACCCTGAATGTCAGAAAGACAAAAGAAATCATAGTCGACTTCAGGCGGCAAAAGGCGAACCCCCCAACCCCTCATCATCAATGGTGAGGAAGTAGAGAGGACCTCCTGCTTTAAGTTCCTGGGGGTTATGCTCTCAGAGGACCTGAAATGGGTGATGAACACAACTGCCACAGTAAGGAAAGCACAACAGCGGCTCTACTTCTTGAGAATATTGAGGAAAAATATCCCGAGCTGCTTAAGACTTTTTACCACTGCTGCATTGAAAGTGTGATCACTTACTGTATCACTGCATGGTACGTCAACTGCACAGAAAAGGACAGGAAATCCCTCAGTCGGGTCATAAGGTCTGCTGAGAGAATAGTTAGACTTCCACTGCCTCCCCTGGATGACATCTTTAGGACGCGCTGCCTCCGCCGAGCATGTGGCATTTTAAAGGATGAGACTCACCCCGCAAACCATCTCTTCACCCTGCTACCCTCTGGCAGGCGCTACCGGGCCACTACAGCCCGCACCTCCAGACTGCAGAACAGTTTCATCCCCAGGGCCATCACAGAACTTAATAATCACACCACACTCCTACCCTCCACCCAGCACAACTGCACTTTTGTTAGTGGTTGCACAAACAAATTTCGTTGTGTATCCAATGCACAATGACAAATAAAGTCTATTCTATTCTATTCAATATATATATTATTATTATTATTTATTTATTTTTATAATGCATTAACAAAGTGGAAAACTCTCGTAGGGAAAGAAAACATACTTCCATCAGGTGTAAAAAATAAAGATCAATAATGCATCGGTAATACAGCGGTAATAAAGTAACATTTACTGGGGGAAACACTGCTTAACCAATTCCACATTCAGTGCCAGAAATTCCACTTGCTTGCTAATTGATTCAGATACAATTACCTAACATGAAATATGACTTTACATAAATAGCAACACGTCCACTTTTCTTTGGTCTGACAGCACGATACACATTGTAGCCATCAATACCAATATCATTATCAGCATTGATTTTTTCAGCCAAGTTTCAGATGTTACAACAATGTCGGCATCTGTTGATTTAACCCCATATTATGATTTGCTTTATTTCAGGACGAATATTAAAAAGATAAAAACGTGTTAGCAAAAACAGACAACACCGACATGGACTGGCATGCTGCCGTCTTGCATTCTGCTCCGCCTTTGAAAAAACGAGTTTCAGACTTGCCGTTTTGGAATTTTCCCCGTATGTCGTCATAAGGGGAGATGCCACCTCCCCTTTTTCTGCCTTGCCAGCCCAGAGATGTTGGCCCGCCAACAGTGTGTTTACACTAACTGTAACGCAAGTGTTGTACACTTCTTTGTTATTTGGATAACCGTTCTCCTGTTGCTGTTATGGTGCATAACACGTCGGACTCTCGTCTCTGGTATTTCCACAACGATACTCGTAGCGGGGGTTATTTCAGCCATGGTTGAGAAGGAATTGGGGGAAAGGAACTTTGGCTTGGACTCCCTGAAGTACATGAACCACGACATGGACGAGAAAAGGTTTTTTGCCCGCGAATGTTTCCCGCTTGAGTCCTGCATCCCGCTGCCGAGGGATCACCGCCTCGGCACTGCCTGCTGCAGGAGGCGGTGGTGCCTAAGCGCTGCCCGCTGTCGAGGCGGTGGTCCCTAGATCTACCAAACAACTAGAACGGCCATTCCCAACTTGATCTACATTTTACATAAGTCACACATAATATAACCAGAAACTGACATGAATGAAATAACGCTGATTTCTTTAACCAAGATACAATAAAATCTAACTAATCCATTATGAGCTGAGTATGAGTTGATAATGTGAGTGACCATTATCCTCAAACGATTACGCCTATCGGTGACCATTAAGCAATCATTTAGATCAGCTCTAGAGAATAGTAAGAATTTGAAAGCAAGCAAATGAGACCACTCTCAATAACTCGTTCAACGTTGGTTAAGCCATCAAGCGTTCATCATGAAAAACATGTGGATTATAAAGTAGACTTTACTGGTATATAAACAGCAGATTGACAGCAGACTGTAATGGTACATAAAAATCAGCACCCTGTACTGGTATATAAACCACAGACTATACTGGTATATAGTGGATCATATTATAGACTGTATATAAACAACAGACTCTACTGGTATATTCCACAGACTGTGGAATATAGTGAATCATAATGCAGACTGTACTGGTATATAAGAAGACTGTACTCAGTGTTTCCCACACATTGACAAGCCTATGGCGCTTCGCCATAGCAAATTTCAGCCACCATAGATTCAATATCCAAAAAAAGGAAATGCACAGCTCAGCACTGTGTTTTTGTCATTTTGGTTTTCATGTTTTCTTAAATGCTTTCTGAAAACTCCTCAACCCCATTTAGTATGACCCGTTACATTGTGTCATCGACATTCATATCAGTACCACCTGTTTGTAAGTAATATGTAAGTAATTGAAAATTCACCAGATTGATGCATTTAATTTAATCTATTCAACTGGTACTGGTATATAAATAGCAGACTTTACTGGTATACATACAGTAGTCTTTACTGGTAGATAAACAGTACACTCTACTGGTATATAAATAGCAGACTTCATTGGTATATAAACAGCAGCCTGTACTGGTATATAGTGGATCATAAAGCATACTTTACTGGTATATAGTGGATCATAAAGTAGACTGTACTGGTATATATACAGTAGATGTAATGGTATATAGTGGATCATAAAGCAGACTCTACTGATGTTTAATATCAAGTTATACCATGGTTGTCGACCCCTTTTCATTTCAGAATCACGGTACATCACTGAAAGTCAAACCATGAGATCATGTTTTACAAACTGATGTTATGACTTAAGTTTCCGGACAGAACGCGTTACATGACAGCGGCCCTGGAGCTGTAACGCGTAACGCTAGGTATGCTAAGCTAACGAGCTGAACTTAAGACCATTACCTTCCGTTCCTCTCCTGTAGGATCACACCGTGGTCAGGGTCCACCTTATAAAGACCCGGTCCAGACCCGGTCCAGGGGCTGGTATTCCTGGTAGTCCTGGTGCAGCTCGACCAAGGCAGTGTGTCTCAGACCCCCAGCTCCAGGCTCTGCTCCACTGATCTACTGACCTACTTCCACAGCCAGTGTTGCCAGATCGGATTGGCAATTTCTAGCCCAACTATAGACTAAACAGCGCCCAATCAACCAACAACCCACCCGATAGAACCGATTAATCATATACTTCTGCAATGGCAACTACACGAATACACACCTAAACGCAACCTAATTATTAACTATGTCGTTATGTGGTATACAAGAAGGAACCTCACATCTATCTCTCAGACACACAAACCTCACACGGTCTATAAAGGACACATTGTCAGTCAATAATATTACATTAATACACAACACACAAAATAGGCATGTAAAAGACCAATGGTGAGCACAATAAACACCTGAATGCGACCGAATCGACGTAATAACTTTTAAGTTACACACAGACAGACGCGCGCGCGATTGGGCGACTGCCCAATCTGGCAACACTATCCACAACACATCCCCTGCAGACATTCCTGCCTCTTTAAAGGGCAAATACATTTAAGTAACCATAGAAAAGAGATGAGTGTTCACACAGCAGAAATAGTAACAGAAGTGAAGTATGAATGAACAGGATAAAGGTTACCTGCTCGGTCGCAGTTCGCTCGGTCACCGCAGCCCGCCGCTGAGGATTCCTCTGTAACGAACGAACCCGTTGACCTACAGTGTCACTTCCCGGTGAAATCAATAGATGGCGCTGTCACGTTAAAATTGTACCGGGGGCGAAAATTGTACCGGCCTACGTCATCGTTTGTTTACATCCTGACAACCTGCCCGGCAACAGACGACGCGATGCAGAAAACATGTTTCCAAACGACGAAATAACATAATACAGATAGCGGATCGCTATCTGTATTATGATAGATAGCGATAACACTTGTTTTTACTTTATATTTGTATTGTATTTAATTGTTTAATCGAAACAATAAAAAAAATTGCCCGCAAAACGGGCGATCGCGTCAAATGACAAATGTTTTGCCCGCGAAACGGGCGATCGCGTCAAATGACGTAGGAGGGTTCTTGAAACACAATACAGATAACGGATCGCTAGAAAACACTTGTTTTTACTTTATATTTGCATTGTATTGAATTGTTTAATCGAATTTAGCTAGTAAACTGAGTGTTTTAAGCAGGTTTCATAGTCTAGAATGTTCAAGAACCTTCCTACGTGATTTGACGCGTCATTTGACGCGATCGCCCGTTTTGCGGGCAATTTTCTTTATTGTTTCGATTAAACAATTAAATACAATACAAATATAAAGTAAAAACAAGTGTTATCGCTATCTATCATAATTCAGATAGCGATCCGCTATCTGTATTATGTTATTTCGTCGTTTGGAAACATGTTTTCTGCATCGCGTCGTCTGTTGCAGGGCAGGTTGTCAGGTTGTCAGGATGTAAACAAACGATGACGTAGGCCGGTACAATTCTCGCCCCCGGTACAATTTTAACGTGACAGCGCCGTTTCCAAGTGTGTCACTACCATGTGGAACCAGTAGATAGTGCCGTTCATAGATATCATATATATGATGTCTATGGTGCCGTTACCCAGTGTGTGACTTCCTGGCGGACCAAGTAGATGGCGCTGTCACGTTAAAATTGTACCGGGGGCGAAAATTGTACCGGCCTACGTCATCGTTTGTTTACATCCTGACAACCTGCCCGGCAACAGACGACGCGATGCAGAAAACATGTTTCCAAACGACGAAATAACATAATACAGATAGCGGATCGCTATCTGTATTATGATAGATAGCGATAACACTTGTTTTTACTTTATATTTGCATTGTATTTAATTGTTTAATCGAAACAATAAAAAAACGGGCGATCGCGTCAAATGACAAATGTTTTGCCCGCGAAACGGGCGATCGCGTCAAATGACGTAGGAGGGTTCTTGAAACATAATACAGATAACGGATCGCTAGATAACACTGCTTTTTATTTATATTTGTATTGTATTGAATTGTTTAATCGAATTTAGCTAGTAAACTGAGTGTTTTAAGCAGGTTTCATAGTCTAGAATGTTCAAGAACCTTCCTACGTGATTTGACGCGTCATTTGACGCGATCGCCCGTTTTGCGGGCAATTTTTTTAATTGTTTCAATTAAACAATTAAATACAATACAAATATAAAGTAAAAACAAGTGTTATCGCTATCTATCATAATACAGATAGCAATCCGCTATCTGTATTATGTTATTTCGTCGTTTGGAAACATGTTTTCTGCATCGCGTCGTCTGTTGCCGGGCAGGTTGTCAGGTTGTCAGGATGTAAACAAACGATGACGTAGGCCGGTACAATTTTCGCCCCCGGTACAATTTTAACGTGACAGCGCCGTTTCCCAATGAGTCGCCTCATTGGGAAGTAGACTTTACTGGTATATAAACAGCACAGCAGACTGTAATGGTACAGTCTGCTGTTCAACGTTGAACAGCAGACTGTACAGCAGACCCCCCCCCCCCCGGTCCGTGAAACTTTTCGGAGAATAATACCGGTCCTTGATGCTGAAAAGGTTGGGGACCCCTGCTTTACACAAAATGCTTTTATGTTATATTATTGTTTGATATTTATTATTGTAAATGTGTTATTTCCCCAATATAACGGTCAGAGCACAAATATGGCCTTATGGTGTTTTAAAAGAACCATCGGTTTTGGCTTGTTTCAAAAAGTATGTGTCAGTAGGCCTGCAATATTTTTAGGATTCTAACACTAACATTGGCTTCTTCGCGGAAGGGGATGGCATTAGAAACGGGAAGAGTGTTGGTTAGGAGCTGAAACTCTCAACACTTATTCTGAAACTCATTCTGACGATAGCCAACTCTCAGAATTAAAGAGCTCCATAATCAAACATCAATCTTTACATTTTCTAAAACTCAATTATCAGAATTCTCTTAAACACTGCATATTTGATGACCCTGTAAAGCAGCCTGGAGGGTTTCAGCCAGGAAAGCTATACCCCTCAGTGAAATCAGCTCGGGATGCTAACCCCCTCAGTGAAATCAGCTCAGGATGCCCACCCCCTCAGTGAAATCAGTGAGGGATGCTAATCCCCTCAGTGAAATCAGTGAGGGATGCTAACCCCCACAACGACGACATGGCTGCACGTTGACATATTTCAGTTATTAAAAGGCATCATCCCCCCCTATCAGTATGGAACATATCTACATCTGGGATGGGCCAGTGTTAACGACTAGCGAATGGAAACATTGGCAGATTGCTATAGAGACAGGTGTACCTGGAACCTGATGGGCACGTGTTGTGTTTCACCTGCTCACACGCTACACCACGGCTGGTCATTATGCTCCTGTCTCGCTCTCCTCACTGCCTCCCGTAAACCTCATCCATATTTAATCTCTCCTCCTCCGGGCTGGTATCAGATGAACCTACCTAGCCAGAAAGGGGTGGTTCCTACGAGATGATCAGTGGTGAGGCGGGGGAGTGGGGGGGGTGTAGTGCAGCTGGGGCCAGGTATCTATTTGGATAAGCCATGAGTGGAGCGACGAGGACACATCACACTTCCATTCATACAAGAGCTCGCAATCAATACAACCTAACACTTTTTTTCTATTTTTCACCTTTTCACATCTTTGCCTCTTTCTCCGCGCTTGCATCAAACCCTTTGGATGTCCTCCTGCTGACAGAGAGAGAGAGAGAGTTTCTCCCTGCCTAAACCTGGGGACATTGAGGAATACAGTAACCGATAGAAGAGTGTCTCTCCCTCCCCTGGCACTGTCCTCACTACCTGTGGTCCTCTCCAGCGTGCCTGGCTGTGTGGGAGGGACGCCCGGCTCCCGTCCAGGGGACCCTGAACCCCACAGGGAGGAGGACCCACGCTCCAGAACCAAGAGCCACTGAGGAGTATGAGGAGGATGAGGAGGAACACCGTCTAGAGGAAGAGTCCTTTTCCCTCTCCATTCAAAGAGAACCAGTCTAGTCGAGAAAGAGAGAGGAAGAGGTAGAGAGAGAGAGGGAGAGAGATTACTGTGCGAATAAAGGAGAAGACCAGAGAAGGAGAAGATGTCGTTTGGTGGGTTAACGGCGCTGAAGGAGAGGGTGCTGAAGCCGGGGAAGGAGGAGGTGGGCGACTCTCTGGGGAACCTGCAGAGGTGAGGAGGGGCTGGACGGGCACACACATCTGGATGACCGCCATTCATTCATTACATCCACACATGCAAATTGATATTCATGCATGTATAGTAAATTAAAGCAGTTGTCTATGGATGGATACTTGAATTTTTATACTGATATAATAACATTTACTAAAAAGAAAAGGCTTAAAAATGATTTAGCACAGGGTGCCAAGCTGATGATAGCCTATATGTGGTCTGATAAAGTCAGACGAGCCATGCAAACAGCAAGCTGGGCTTCTCCTGCACTAGAGATCCTGAAGATAAATAAATATTAGATGCTGGAGCTTGCCAGGCAATGGCAGTGATGTAATCAGATTTTTTATATTTTAATACGATGCTACATATTTTATATCTGATACATATTTAACAAGTATGGGAGCGACCACGAAGCACCGTGGGGAAGGCAGACTCATTAACAAAGTACTAAGTAGTTAATTTCCTGTGAAATATTGCAGGTTACAAGGTAGCATTTTCACCGTGCATATTACAGATATGACAGATACTCCAAGGATGTTATGTGGACAATATTAGTTTTAACTTTGGCATTTAAAAAGAACGTTTACTTTAATCCAACCTGTGATTTGAATTGTGGTATATCCCAGAACGTTTGGGTCTAAATCAAACTGATAACAATTCAAATCAAACAATGACATATAAGGTTAACCAGAATTTAAAAATAGCTTTATTCATAGTGTAATTTATTATTTATTTATCTGACCTTATCTATGACATTGTTACAACAAACACGGCTGATAGCACGATATTTATTAAATAATTTTCCCGAAAAGGAAATATATTTTGCATTTGTACACACTATGTGCGTACCACACGGCGTACCTTTGCTAACCAAGTAGATACCATCCAGAAATAACCCAAACCTCAGAGCTGTGGTGGAATATTAAATATAGGGTTTACTTTTATGGGATTGGAAATAGAGAAAACACAGGGAGGGGCCTCGTTCATTTTGTGAGTTATACATATATATACATAAAGAAATTAATTTATAGAATATATATTAATATAATATATGCTTCCTTTCATTGATCAAAGGGGTTTGGATAAATCCAGTATACGTCCTACTGCATAAAAGACAAGGAATTAACTTATACTTAAATAACATCTTAACATATAAGGATTTTTGATTCATTTGTAATTGAGTAATGCTGTTGAATATATTATTCAAAGATCAATGATGGATATTAGAAAACCAAAAAAAACTTATATTTAACAAACACAAATTCTGGATGGACGGATTGGAATGTTTTTAATTGACAATTGTTTTAATCTACACATATTTTCTTCTGTTCGAAAATGCCAAATTACTGTAAAAGTTATCATTTGCAAGCAAAAATAAATCTACTCATAAAATCGGAATTGTTGGTCAAGAAACCAGGCTGGACAGAATCATTTGTGAAGGACTCTGATGCAGGGAGTGAGGTTCTTGATGAAGACGCTTCTAGAGAGGCTGGATGTAACAGGACTGGTGGGGAGAGTTACAGTGCATCAGGACATCTGCTTCAGCTTTCTGATGCCGGGAAGGCAAACACGTTCATCTCCTACGTCCCTCTCATGTATGAGGTTCTACAAAAACATACGATCAGAAGCAAAACAAACGTAGCATCTAATGAAAAGTTACAGTAATTAAAACAATCGAATGAGAGCTCATTAAGTTAATCATGAGGCTGTATGCCAGGAACCATAATTAACATAATGAGTCCGGGGTGACCAGGTGTATTCCTATTACACCTCCTACCATACATGAGCATCCCATCAGCCCGTTGTCAGTGGTCACTAGGGCATGGGCTAACTCTGCTCCTGTATCTTCTCCGTAGGAAACTGGACGGCTCCAACGTGGACGAGGACAACATTGAGCTGAACGAGGACGGGCGCCCTGTGGCAGCCCCGCCGCATAAAGCCCCCCTGCTGGACTGCAGCTGTGGGGGGATCCCCAAGAGGTACATCGTAGGCATCCTCAGTGGCCTGGGCTTCTGCATCTCCTTCGGCATCCGCTGCAACCTTGGAGTAGCCATCGTGGAGATGGTGAACAACAACACCGTCTATATCAATGGAACTGCAGTGATGCAGGTACCAAGCCCTCGGCCTCCAGGTTCAGACATTCACAGTCAAACAATTGTTTTAAAGTGGTTGACTAAAGATGAACGATACAGACACACCCCCACACACACCCCCACACACACCCCTAAGAGCCCCAGTGTCTTGTCGCTCCCTTTTAGAAAGCCCAGTTCAACTGGGACCCTGAGACGGTGGGACTCATCCATGGCTCGTTCTTCTGGGGTTACATCGTCACTCAGATCCCAGGGGGGTTCATCTCCAATAAGCTGGCTGCCAACAGGTGAAACACAACCCTGTTGTTCTCACCATAATAAACGTTCACGGTAGAGCACGTCATAGTGTGTTTAGATGTTTGATAACATGCAGAGACGTGAGGTGGAACTGCAAACTTGTTAAGTGTTGAAAAAATGTTAGACAGGTGCAACAGTATAATTCTACTTCCATGACGGGACCGCTGTAGGAGGGGGGCGGGGGTTGAGGAGCAGCTTTGGGAAGCCTTTGTGATTAAAGGGTTAAAGCTGATGGCGGCCGGCAGCGACGATGCTGCTGATAGCAGGCCGTGTAATAAAAGCTTCACAGGAAAAGAGGACACGCCACTGACAGAGTTAATAATGAAAGATCTTGCGTCTGATTCCTTCCCTGAAACACCAGCCACTGGAATATTACAAGTGTCACTTACAGGCTGTTTCGGAAAAAAAGGAGGAGGGGAGAGCAGAGATAGGAGGTGAACGTGATGTGGCAGAAACATTGAGATCAAAGGGATGATTTAACATAAGTCGGACCTGCAATTCCTTTACTAATTCCTAAAACTTTATTTGTTGCTGGAGACGCGATTTATTTCTAGGCAACAAACCAATACGTCTATTAAGATCGAATTAGTGGAGTGAATCAATGGATTGTATTCCTTTATTCTATAGTTATTGTTCATATTTCATGATATTTGCTTAAATATTGATGCTTGACCTATCCACCTTAAACCATGTACTGATTCCATAACAGGAGTGTCCCGATGTCCCCACAGGGTGTTTGGGGCGGCCATCTTCCTGACGTCCATCCTCAACATGTTCATCCCCTCGGCGGCCAGGGTGCACTATGGCTGCGTCCTGTTCGTCCGCATCCTGCAGGGACTGGTGGAGGTAATCGCCACCACCTGGGTGGCACTTCTGTTTTTTATAGAACCTTATGTACATTTAGAGATGCACCTTGTGGTTGACTGAAGGTGATCTGAAGATGTTTCTGGTACCTTGGTGTATGGTTGTGTCCCCTACAGGGTGTCACATACCCAGCCTGCCACGGCATGTGGGCCAAGTGGGCTCCACCTCTGGAACGCAGCCGGCTGGCAACCATCTCATTCTGTGGTGGGTGAGCAGCGGGGGGCAGCAGGGTGCAGCAGGGTGCAGTGGGGTGAAATGGGGGGCAGTGGGGTGGGCTGGGGTGCAGTGGGGTGCAGTGGGGTGGGGTGGGGTGCAGGTCTCAGAATGTCCTGAGAAACAGGATCCCAGGGAACTCGAGCACTGTGAACACGCTATTGTCGGTTCTTTCAGCAGCTGGTCGAACACTCTAAAACACTACAAGGACAAGGCCAGGGACAGAGGTCTTCTATATAAATGTGTTTCTGTACAAAGTGTTTGATTGCTTAATTGGTCATTCTTATTTGGTTTTCTAGATGCAGCCTCCCTCCATTCCCCTTTCAACCCCCAAAAAATGAACGATTCCATCTCACACATTAAACTGATACCATGACAACCGACACATCAAAACCCTCTTGACATTGCCCCTGAATGAACAGCGCGGATCCGTCCAATCAGAGGAACTGTCCCCTCTATTCACCTAAATGTATCGCCAGATTTCTCACTGTCCCAAAGCACCCTCATTCTGCCCTGGCCTTCTCCCAACAAGTGTTTGTAGACCTGTTGTAATACAGAAAATACATCAAACAGCCTCTCTGTTTCCGACAGTACACAGTACATTCACACAGACTCTATTCAATATCAGTTCTGCAAATGTCCATCCTCGTGTCATTTATTTTCCATACGGCCGTTGCCGTGGATTAAAAACGTGTTAATAGTGTACCCATTGCTTTGCTATGCTGCAGTTTATACTAAATCCAGGGATTAGACTGAGATCATTTGGATGAGAATATTCTTAGATTTGGAGGGCCTCACGAGGATACACCCGCTTTGCAGCTGCTCCTGGTAACTTGTTCAATGTCCTGCTTCCGGCAGGATCCTATGCAGGGGCCGTGATCGCCATGCCGCTTGCTGGGATACTGGTGCAGTATGTGGGGTGGCCCTCCGTCTTCTACATCTACGGTGAGATGCTTCAGGACTCCAGACATGGATTTTAGAAGGAATGTTACTCCTGTATCTTTAGCATCTGTATCTGAATTAGCAGTGTAGGTCGTGGTATCTGAGACATTGTGCACAGTTTACTAACAATTTAACTGTCTGTGGTCAATTCATAACCAAATTGGGTTGGGATGTTAATCAAAACCACAAAGTGAGGACATGGATGGCACCCGAGGGATCCTGATTCAATATTAGCTAGTGATCTAATCGGGTGATTAATCGATGTAAATGAACCTCTGCCTGTCTGGGCCTGGTAAGTAATGCGTCTTTCATTTTGCTTTATTAATGACATTCTCGAGGCCTTGATGAGGTCCCGGCTCATTTAAAAAGATCAGCCTGCCTTCAATCTCTCAACTAACTTACAACATGGCTTTAGAACTGAATGCCTTGCTTTGCATTTATCCCAAAAGGTGTTTTTGGCATCATATGGTATGTCTTTTGGCTCTTGCTGGCCTATGGTAGCCCCGCAGACCACCCAACTATCAGCAACGAGGAGAGGTTATACATCGAGGACGCCATTGGAGAAAGGCTCAACCAATTAAGTGTCACTGAGGTAGGTATATGTGCGGTGGAAGATATTTGCGTTTAGAGATATTTACTGAGCACGCATACATGCATGCACATACACATAAACACACACCCAAACAAGTCCACCGAGATCGGAACCGGTTAATCAAAACGGGGACTCGTCCGTCCGCCGCCCCAGAAATTCAAGACTCCGTGGCGCAGGTTCTTCACCTCTATGCCTGTCTACGCCATCATCGTGGCCAACTTCTGCCGCAGCTGGACCTTCTACCTGCTCCTCATCAGCCAACCTGCCTATTTTGAGGAAGTCTTTGGCTTCCCCATCAGTAAGGTAGGCCTACCTCTCCTACTGGTCACAGATTGTGTTGAGAGATGACCAGTCAAAGTGGTCTCTCTCCGGTGAAGAGGAAAGGTCTCCCCTGTGTGGTGATCATGAGCGTGCGTAGAGGTGCGTAGCAGAGCCCGTTTTCTTCACCATGTCCAGTGTGCTCAGGGTTCACTGCTGGATGTGTCCTCAGGTGGGGATCCTCTCCGCCTTGCCCCACATGGTCATGACCATCGTGGTTCCTATTGGAGGACAGCTGGCAGACTACCTGCGCAGCAATAAGATCCTGTCAACTACAAACGTCCGGAAGATCATGAACTGTGGAGGTACATAAGAGTTAATGGAAAACAAAGGAAATGTTAGGCGTTATTCTGCTGGTCTTTACTTATTTATGTGACCTCTATGTGACTTCCATACTTACCCAGAAAGGCCTTTCTATTGTTCTCAGTGCGTCCCTTGGCCCGCCCAACAAGCCTCTCTCCTCTCTCAACAAGACTCTTCTGTATTGTAGAGTTTGAGAACACTGGTGCATGAAGCAGTTGGCGCATGCTGCCAAGTAGGAAATCTCCTTGAGTGTGTGAGGTGATGGCTGGTTTAACATGTGTGCAGTCTCACACAGCCCCAGAGTCTAAACAGTCTAACTTGGGCCAGGTGAGGCTGCTTAAGCCACCCTCCACACACACTCCACATCCACCTTTAGGCATACTGCCATGACATTCAATGTTAAACATGTAGCAGAAGACTTAAAAACAACTGTTCAATTTGACAATTATAATGGCAGGCAACTTGCAACTTTACATGGATTAATCCATGAAATGTGCACAAAGCAGTGAACAATCTGGAAACAACGGCAGATTGTTTCAGCATCTTATCCCAAGAATGCAAGATATTCAAAACAAACTGCTTTTAACTTTGCCTCCTAAAATCTGGGATTTGTGACACAACCTAATTGAGTTAATGAAGGCTAATGTTTATATGATGAGGTGTTTGTCTCCCCCCCCCCCAGGCTTCGGGATGGAGGCCACTCTGCTACTGGTGGTGGGCTTCTCCCACACCCGCGGAGTGGCCATCACCTTCTTGGTGCTGGCCGTGGGCTTCAGCGGCTTCGCCATCTCGGGTATCCAGCTCTTCTTTCGGGATATTCTTATTCATATATATTCATATTTATTCATTTTGAGACATTTCTGGTATTTCGCTCTTCTTTAGAGATATGACCTTCATATTGAAACATTTCTTGAGAACCTTTTTTGAAGGTTCAGTATTTTAAATCAGGGCTTTGGTGATCCCTAATGACACTAATTACAGTTGAGGTTGATAAGAGAGTGTTTTGGGCTAGGGAAGGTTTCTCTTTTGATCCATTAAGGTTTGAGAAACAAGGTGATATAAATGTTTTTCCTAACATTTGTTTGCTACCTCTCCTTTGGGTCTTGACAAAGTCCAAAGCTCAGTGCAGAATAATATATTATTATTATGTATGCTCAGGCTTCCTCCTTCCTTCTCGCTGCTTGAGGACGAGCATGGAGAAACATGCTAAAAGTAACAAAATTAGGTTCTATATCAGTTTGACATTCACTGTAGAATTAATGTAGAAAAGATGCCAATCAAGAGCTGTCAATGATCTGTAGCTGCCCTGTTGTTCATGTTGATGGTATGATTCTTTATGTGTCTGACTGTGTTTTAACGGTTTAGCTGCCCTGTTGTTCATGCTGATGGTGTAATTCTTTATGTGTCTGACTGTGTTTTAACGGTTTAGCTGCCCTGTTGTTCATGCTGATGGTGTAATTCTTTATGTGTCTGACTTTGTTTTAACGGTTTAGCTGCCCTGTTGTTCATGCTGATGGTGTGATTCTTTGTGTGTCTGACTGTGTTCTCAGGGTTTAATGTCAACCACCTGGATATCGCTCCTCGCTATGCCAGTATCTTGATGGGAATCTCCAACGGTGTGGGAACTCTGTCAGGAATGGTGTGCCCGCTGATCGTCGGAGCGCTGACTAAAAACAAGGTGCAGTGATTCATGGTCAACTTTAGGGTTTAGTACCCAGAACTTAGTTCAAGATAAATCTCCATCCATTCTTATTGGTTGTTTCTACTTCATGCTGCAGTAATGGCTTTATTACATCACGTGATGTTGTTGCGTCAAACCGTCCTTCCCCTGATACTTCATTGAGCCCTCACTCTTGTTGTCTCTTTACCTTCAGACTCGGCTGGAGTGGCAGCACGTGTTTGTGATTGCGTCCATGGTGCACTACACCGGGGTCATCTTCTACGCCCTGTTCGCCTCTGGAGAGGAGCAGGAGTGGGCCGACCCCGAGAACCTAAGTGAGGACAAACGCGGAATCCTGGATGAGGACGAGCTGGCCGAGGAGTCGGAGCTGGCAGTGGGGAAGAAGAGCTACGGGACCACGGGGGGCGCCCCCGGGAAGAGTCAGGCCTGGAAGAAGACGAGAGGGGTGACCATGCAGGAGGACGGAGAGGACGGGAGTCACGAGAATGGAAATATACAGGACCACTACCAGTAGTAGGCCTCCCAGGTCCCTAAGTCCTCTGCACACTACCCCTAGAAGTGTCCGATACACCCTGGAACTGTCTGGAACATCTGATTAAAGTAAAGACCAGCAGCCATTATTTATTTGCCAGCTTTTCTTTCATGTTTTTTTCATGCCTGCCTGAAACCTAATACACCTTGAAAGACGGTCCTTACCACACAAACAAAGCTATACATATGGGCTTTAAATTACTCAGTACAAGTATTTTTTGTGAAAACTTTGATTAGTATGTCTATAATAAAAAACAAATGTCAAATCTGACAAAGGATGTGAATCCTTGCACAACGTAGATCCCGCTGGGTGTTGATGTACAAGTTGTATGTTCTGAATGTAAACCATGAAGGACTCTAACCACCAGGCCTTGAGCTCATCTCTAGATGCCTCGTTTCCATCCATACGTATAATATGTTCTCACAACGTGTAATACCAGCCCTGAATGTGCAGGTGAGGAAATATTATTGCAATGTCTTTCTGTCAGCTATGCAACGTGAAAAGAGTTGTTCTTGGTATGTGAATGTTTGTTAGACATCATTTGAATAGACCTCGTTGATCAAGTCTTTATTTGTGATAAAATGTCCAACAACAGCCTTGCTGATCAAAGTCTAATCGTGTGGAGGAATAGGATTTTATTGGACCATATTTGATCACAAATCAGATTATAGGTATTTATTTTTAACACATGACTTCTAGCAGCCTTCTTTATCAATGGTGCTGAAAGAACGACACAAGACGAAAGAAGGGTTGTGAGGTCATCAGTGTGGAAACATTTCTGCCTTTTTAGTGTTTTTGTTTGTTTTGTTCTGTACTGGATAAATGGAAACTAAGAGGTACCCAGAAGGCTAAGCAGGATTCAATAATCCTTTAGGAAGGAAAGCATTTGGTTCATCGACATTATTGATTGTATTTTCTGGTTAAGAATGTACTGTAGTATATTTTTTACAGTAAATTAGAATCCAAATATTTGATATAAAAATCGATTTTTGCTGTTGTTCTTTTGCACCTTACTAATACATTGCCAGTGTATCATGTATCTATTCTGTACTTGTATTGAAGATGTGTTGGTTTCAAACATAAACTCTCTGAACCACTTTGAAGTTTTTATATTACATCTGATAGTAAGGTTGTTCAATTTACAACATTTCATGTTTATGTTTCATGTTCAATAGCAAGAATATGTGAATATATACAGGATTGAATATACATTGACTTTTATACAATAATCGAACAGTCAAAATAAAACATGAAAATAAACAGTGTAAGTGACAAAAGTCAGTTAAAACCATTTAGAGGATTTTAATTGATCCCATAAATAATTTCCCCAAGGACACAGTCTTTACTGTTGAGACTCTTAACGACAAACGGCTCTGTTTTTCCTCATGCTTACATAAACTTCCTTGGTCCTATCTGTCTTATCACTCCATTCACCAGCCTCTTTCTCACATTGAAGATAAATACCAATTACTGTGTTTGTTTGTGCCTGTGTGTTTGTGTGTGTGTGTGTATGCATGGTGAGTGTATGTGTTTGTGTGTGTTTGGATGCATGTGTCTATGTGTGTGCATGCATGATGAGTGTGTGTGTGACCGTGTGTATGTGTGCGTCCGTGCGTGCATGCATGCATGTGTGCGTGCTTGTGTGTGTGTGCGTGCGTGCGTGTGCGTGCGTGTGCGTGCGTGCGTGTGTGCATGTGTGTGTCTGTGGGAGGGATGTATGTATGTGTTTGCTTATGCATGTGTGTGCATGCGCTAGCATCTTCTTGTGGGTGACTGTGATCTGGTGCAAGATGATCTCGCTTTATTGCTTGTGACAGAATTGAACATCGTGTTGCTACCTAGTTCCAAACCAAAACATCTGAAACACTAATATCATCATATCAATAGTTTCAAATGTATACTTTGTAGATTAAATGTAACCCCATAATGTTGGAGCCTTATTTATCTTTTTTTAACCTATTAATCTTATTTTGCTGAAAGACATCATTCCATACTAATCGATAACCAAATGAGGCCGTAAGAGAAAAACAGGCATCTTTAAAAGGTAATAACAGGTTGGAGTTTGCCTGTTCCTATGCAGAAGCTATCCGATCTGCCCTGTGAGTCTCCAGCAGTCCTCTTACACATACTGCAGATAGTCCACAAACAGACAGCAGCCAATGGCAAAGGTTCTGTTTATTTCAGAGGGACTGTTGACTCAAAGGGCCTCTTCAGATGGAGCAACAAACCATTAATCATTAAGCTCTTGTTGTTTGTGACATTAAAGAGTCTAACCCTCTAAGAATTGACCAATTGTTTTTCATTAGAAATAAATGTACCTGCACAGAGACAAACCGCCCTCGACAGAATGCACACAGCCGCTGGCACATCGGTGAGTAGCATCTCCACATGGTCATGATAAAAAAGCTTTGATCAGCTCAAGGGCGGATGCTAATGATTACCAAAATGTATATAGGCCTCTCAGAGAGTCTGACTGTAGTGGTGGACGTGTTTAACGTGGTCTCCTCTAATCTGTGTTTAGCTGAAAGGCCCCTCAGTGGGTTTACTCTACACATGATCAGTACATCCACTGGGATCAATGATCCATGTTCATTCATGATTATTTGGGAAAAAACTAAACAAAACAACACATTTATGCAAATGTTGTGCGTAGATGCACTTAAATGCTTTTTTGGTGTGTATGTGTGTGTTGTTTCTCTGCGTGTGCGTCATCTTTCATATTGGTTTGTCATGTTAGTGTGAGTGGGAGGGATTCCAGGATTGTAGGAGAATTCCCAAGCAGATTCATCCCCCGGGCAGATAAGAGGGTGCCTGGGGGGGGGTTTGTTCATGATGTGGAATGGACAGTTTAATTAATAACCACCCTTCCACCAACAGTCCTCTCTCTCTCTCTCTCTCTCTCTCTCTCTCTCTCTCTCTCTCTCTCTCTCTCTCTCTCTCTCTCTCTCTCTCTCTCTCTCTCTCTCTCTCTCTCTCTCTCTCTCACAATCTCCCTCTCAATGTCTCTCTCCCTCTCTCTCTCTGACCCCATGCTGGATACACACTGTCCCACCGAAGCACCAGACCCTGGCTGATGTATTGTACATTAGTGAACATCGACGGTGCTTACAGCACACAGACCGGATATCAGGAACAGCCCAGGACTGTGTAGTGACCAGCCTCCAGTGCCAGCTCCACGGTAAGGGCCGCTGGCTGTGACTGCTGTGTGGGTTGACAGAGGGCCTCCCTGCCTGCTGCCGCAGGGCCCTGGGGAAATCAGAGCTAATTAAAAGGTTCAGACCGTTGACTGTTCTCAGGCCGTGATTTACCTCAACCACTCTTGGCTTTGCCTTTGTTTCTGCCGGCTTGTGGGGAATAATACAATTTGTAAGGGGACGTGGGAGTCCAACTGTATTAATATTTGATATTCCATCACACAATAAGTTAATATAAATATGAGGAAGGAACATATCCCAGGGCAAACGCTCATCATATATTCATACAAATGGAGCTATATCAGGTTATTTATTGTTCACATTGGTGGGTAGGGTCTTAAATCCCTGCCAAGTCAACAAAGATGATTCAGTATGGTGTAAAACTATTGCTCTTCACTTGTTCTTCCTGTAACAACATCAACATGAACCCGACC
Organism: Gadus chalcogrammus; assembly: GCF_026213295.1. Lineage (NCBI taxonomy): Eukaryota > Metazoa > Chordata > Actinopteri > Gadiformes > Gadidae > Gadus > Gadus chalcogrammus. The sequence continues at coordinate 25,534,124 of NC_079420.1, forward strand.
CTCATGCCAGAGTTGGACTTCTTGTGCAGCCGAGGCTCCAGCCTCCTGATTCTCCATCTGAGCCCCATCACCGCGCTGGATGAACGTGTGGGGAGGCCCAGAGATCCAGGCCGTGGGACAGCTCCCCCACAGCGATGGATACGGACTGTCTGAGTCAACACAGTTCTACGGTGAGTTGCGTGCGATAGACCCATATCTCGATCACGACTCCGTAGGTCTGTCGTATGCTGGGGCGACAGTAACTCAGGCGATAGAGCGGGTTGGCTGGAAACCGTAAGGTTGCTAGTTCGATCCCCGGCTCCTCCTAGCGGAGTGTTGATGTGTCCTTGAGCATGTCGCCTAACCCTGACAGCTCCTGACGAGCTGGCTGTCGCCCTGCGTGGTTGACCCCGCCGTCGGTGTGAATGTGTATTTGAATGGTTGCAAATTGCTTTGGATAAAAGCGTCAGCAAAATCCCCTAAAAAAATGTATGTTCAGCGCAGCTTCAGAACAACACCCCCCCCCCCCCCCCCCCCACTACCCAGATGTGCGACCCACTTCATAGGTTGCATTGTAAAGCACAAGGTTGTAAAATTAGAGTGTGACCGTGCAGTTAATGAGTAGCCATGGCAACCTTTGCTCCCCGTTGGCACTTCTCAAGCAAGTGGTAAGTCTTTCTGGCCTGGCTCTACGCTGCATCGGGAACATGAACCGAAGTGGAGGGAATATGTTTGATTAGTGGCCCGGCAGACCACCACAGCGGGACCCTAGGCAGAGGACAGGGACTCCTGTTGCCACGACATCGTTAAGATGGCTATGGTCCGATCCAAGTTCTCAGCAGGTCAGTTTGACGCACGGCGCCGGTATACGCTGATCTGACTGTTGTGGTTCCTCAGGGCCGTGAGTAGATGGAAAAGTTTGGCAATTTTGTCTTTTATGAAAGGAAAAAATAAAAAGGAAACAAGAATAGTATTGCTAACATACCTATGTAAACATTCAACAGATATTTGCAAACATAATGGTGTTTCCAGTTTTTTTGGATACTTTTGATATTTCATATAGATGTCAATGTTTAGCTTCGTGGTTGTGTGCCATACAAGCGGTGTGGGCCATACATCATCCAAGTTGTAAATCATTCAAATGTTTTTGCATGTCAGGGTTTGCCACTCCCTACATTGTCCATCAGGTCTTTAACTTAACTAAGTCTTCATTATAACTTCTGTCCACCTTTCAACTCGTATAGCTTATCCACGCGATATGGGCTATTTTAGACACTATTCGATTCCTATTGTTTCTTTAACAAATATATGTACACTGAACTTAAGTATCTCAGATAGCAATACCCCATTGATGTTGACCATACAGATCAGAGAACAAGGGCCATGCTCCTGTTCTAAAATGTTCCACGTCTTCTTCAGACACCTCATCGCAAACCTTGAAGTCCTAACAAACACTTTCTCTCCCCCCCCCCCCCTCAGATATCCTGGCGGATCAGGGGAGCAGTCCCCTACTGCAGGACTCAGACCTCCTACCCTTCACCAGCTATGCCAACATGCAGTACCCCGCAGGGGCGCCGGGGGAGTCCCCTCCGGCCTACTACCCGGGCCAGCACCCCTACTACCCCCAGTACGGCGGAGAGGAGTGGTACTCCCCGGCGGGGATGTACGAGCTGAGGAAGGGCCCCCTGGAGGTCACCTTCGACCCCCACATGGACCAGTCGGCGGCGGCCATGCCCGCCGTATGCAAGAAGAGCCGGCACCCCTCCCACATGGGCAGGGTCAAGGGTCAGGAGCTGTGTGTGGTGTGCGGGGACAAGGCCTCGGGCTACCACTACAACGCCCTCACCTGTGAGGGCTGCAAAGGTGTGCAAAGAGGCAGGAAGACACATGGCGTAAATGTGTAATAGAGCCAATGAAATGCTGTATATAAATCTGTGTGGGTGATTTGACTTTAATGGGGTTGCTTTGCATGTTCAAAATCTATAATTCACACACATTCACTATAACCGTCCAAGTTTGCAATGAACATTAGGGCTTGTTGTGTATGTTGAATAAAAAATTGTCAGACTGATGGTTAGAATGGAAGAAGAAGAAGAAGAAGAAGAAGAAGAAGACAAAGAAGAAGAAGATGAAGGAGAAGAAGAAGAAGAAGAAGAGGAAGACAAAGAAGAAGAAGAAGAAGAAGAAGCAGAAAAAGAAGGAGAGAAAAGAAGAAGAAGAAGAGAAGACGAAGAAGAAGAAAAAAGAAGAAGAAGAAGAAGAAGAAGAAGAAGAGAAGAAGAGAAGAAAAGAAGAAGAGAAGAAGAAGAAGAAGAAGAAGAAGAAGAAGAATAAGAAGAAGAAGAAGAAGAAGAAGAAGAAGAAGAAGAAGAAGAAGAAGAAGAAGAAGAAGAAGAAGAAGAAGAAGAAGAAGAAGAAGCACTAGATGCACTAGATGCAGTAGATGCATTAGATGCAGTAGATGCAGTGCCCTTGCCTTGGTTACGGGCCGGACAGGGCTGTTATCTTAAATGCTTTGTGTGAGTAAAGCCTTCTGTCAAGAGACGATGCATTGGACTAATGGCAAGCCAATACATTCAAATGTGGAACACGTTACAGTAGCTCCCTTTGAAGATAAGGCCATGGATAATGGCTTAGTCTCTGTAAAATCCTTTTTAACCTCTTCTCTAGATGACCCTATATGTATATATAGTGTCACTATACTATCATAAATGTTCTTCCTTTGTGTGTAATTCCAAACTCCACTCAGAGGCAGCGATGCAGCCACTGTTTGGCCATTTGCCTGAGAATAGGGTCGGTATAGAAGTGTCTTGTACTTGGTACGTGACCAGCAGCTCCCAGGTTGGGTTCCCTCTCCGCTTTCAGAGTCACAATGCACGTGGAACCTGAGCACAGCGGCCCTAACGCCGGCCATTGTTCTAAATGTTCCCGTCAGAATGTCTAATAACTATATTCTCGTGGTGTGCGTTATGCTCTGCAGGATCCCGGCTCTTACCCCTCCTCCACGTTAGGTGGTCAACACTGCCCTGTACAGTTAAGATAGAAGCACAAAACTTCCATTTCCAGCTGATTAGATTAGTCAATCAAATTAACCCAATTATAAGGATTTGAAAGTGATCTGTTGGTCTTCTTTTCTATGTGGGAGTTAGTTATTAGAAATGATCCATGAAATATTTTTTCCTCATTATAATATGATTTCTGTTCCCCCATGTCAGGCTTCTTCAGAAGAAGCATCACAAAGAATGCTGTTTACAAATGTAAGAGTGGAGGAGACTGTGAGATGGACATGTACATGCGGAGGAAATGCCAGGAATGTCGACTGAGGAAATGCAAGGAGATGGGCATGCTGGCTGAGTGTGAGTATCACTGCGGGGAAGAACCTATGCCTGACTGTAATCACTAGAGAGTCCCAAAGGAATCCCCAGGCCGGAGGAGTCCTGATAAGACACACACCGTATGGGTTGGGTGCTATAATAATAAGATGTCCTATAGTCATTGGTGAGTTTGAAGTAAGTCAAGGCAAGGCAAAAAAACACAAGAAAAAGCGTTTGGCGCCTACTTTAATGCACTAGCATGATCATAACAGCAACACAAGTTCTGAGTTTGAGTGTGGCGGTATTAGTACAAGAGGTAGGGGTGGATTATTCAGGGCTGCTCCCTGAAGGTTTTGAAGGCCAGAGAACAGCTGTAATCATGGTGGATGATGTAATAAGTGCAACCATTTTATAAAACCTGTTGTGCCACAGTGCTGGGTGAAGAAAGAGAGTAGCCTACATGAGCATTGGTCAATCATAGCGCACCAAGACCTGCAAGGTTGCCGACTGCATGACATATTTATCAAAGACCATTGTGACAGCTCTTAAATATAGGTCTTTCTAAAAGCTCTGGGGCGGTGTAAGACCTCTGACATTTGGACTGTGCTGCTCCTCTACTACTGAAAGGGTTGCTTGAAAATGTAGAGACATGCATAGGCCTGCAGTGTCTTCATATAAGAGTAAATGCACACCATAACTTTGCTAGCTTAAGTATGCTCATGCAAAATGCATAATTTAAAATGATTATGACTAACCCTATTTAAAAGATATTTCAGAAAGAATTTTGATTTATTAATCATTTTCAGGCAACTTCAATTCAAGAAAGACTAATTTCAGCCGTTGTTGTATATGATCATTCAACCCTTGATCTTCCACCACCCAAACATGGATCAGAAGGTTGTTGACTGGCTGCTGTTCCCAGGTCTGTTGACTGAGATCCAGTGTAAATCAAAGAGGCTGAGGAAGAACACCAAGGCCTCACCTTTGGGAGAGTGCGCTGGACAGCAGGCCTATTTACTTTTTTTTTTTTTTTTTTTTTTTTTTTTTTTTTTGGGGCCCGACCCCAGCGAGAACAAGCAGGTCACCTCCACCACCATGCTGCACAAGGTAAGCACCACCTGTTGGATGGGGCACTGTGTAGTGTTTGATATGATGGGATAGACAGAATGCTAGAGACATTACAACCAATATATGTGGAGACATATACTGCAACTATACTTTACTCATATAGGCCTTGAGCTTGAGATAAAATCATTCTTCTTCTTATCTACTTGAGAAATGTTGTCTCAAGCCTTTGCCTTTTGTTTTCCCCCCAGAAGAAAGTTGAACTCACCAGAGAACAGCACACACTCTTGAATTTTCTAGTCGATTCGTACAACAAACATCGAATTCCTCAGGATATGGCCAAGAAATTGGTACGTTACCGACAATATCCTTGTGATTTATGATTTTTGGATTGAGGGTTCAATCGGGAATGTGAGGTTGACGTCTCACCGCATTGAACGCTCTTGTGAACCAGCTTTAGAGGATCACGACCAACGTGGAGTACCTTCACATTCCTTATAGGCCTTCATCACAGATGTGGAGAAGTAGGGTTGACCACAGGCATGTCTCATTACATTAATACGGGTGCTGGCCTACAGACATAAGTCACTAATGATGATAGAGAGCGCAGAAAGAAACAAAATAGAGCACGATTTTGAAACTAAACAACCCCAAAAACGAGGCCTGTAGAACCTGATAATGTAATAAATTCCCGATAATGTATTAACCCCAATAATGTAATAAAAATATGCACTTGAATCCATTGAAACTGTAATAAAACCTGATAATGTAATAAGTTCCCGATAATGTAATAAAGTGCATTCCAACCTTTTGGAATGCACTCAACCATTTCAACCTCATCAGCATTGCACAAGGACAAAAACAAAAAACTATAATAGTATCACTAGACGCAGAGAAAGCATTCGACAAGGTCAATTGGACATTTTTATTTTCCACCCTCCGTAAATTTGGTTTTGGAGAGTCGTTCATCCAATGGATAACAACAGTATACACTTCTCCAAGGGCTACAATTGTCACAAATGGGATCACTTCACCAAGCTTCACTCTACACCAAGGAACCAGACAAGGATGCCCACTCTCTCCATCCCTCTTTGCCATATTTATCGAACCACTTGCAGCAGCAATACGTCAAAACAGTAAAATTAAAGGAATACAAATCAACAACTATCAACACAAAATTAGCCTATATGCAGATGATCTATTATTATACCTACAAACCCCATCCCTCTCATTCAATGAAACCTTCAACATCATTAACAAATTCTCAAAAGTCTCTCACTATACAATCAACTGGAACAAATCAACCATACTCCCGCTATCTGGAGACGGTGGGAACTCTGTAGCCCACGACCCTTCCCTTCCCCTCACCACAGGCAACATAAAATACCTAGGTATCACAATTTCCCCCAGGCTGTCAGAGCTATTCAACCTCAACTATGCCCCACTCATCAAGAAAATAAAGATGATTATAAACGATGGAACAAGCTACCACTCACACTCATAGGCCGAATTGCTACAGTTAAAATGAAAACCCTCCCCCAGATTAATTACCTATTCTCAATGTTACCGACAACCCCAACAGACAATTGGTTAAAGAAATTAGACTCTCTCACCACCCACTTTTACTGGAAAGATAAAAAACCAAGGATAGCACTCTCAACACTCCAGAACTCAAAACACTTAGGCGGACTGGAAGCACCCAATTTCATGCACTATTTTCTGGCAAATCAATTACAATACCTATATAAATGGACTCAACAACAGACACATTCCAACCCATGGCTCGATCTTGAACAAAAATTATGTTCCCCCAACTCAATCACAGACCTCCCCTTTCTACCACAGTCAATCAAAAAAATGGACTTCTACCATAACATCACAATATCCACAACTCTGACAGCCTGGTGGAAAGCCCACAAAATCACCAAATCATCACTAGCCCCGTGCAGGCATACACCCATCTGGCACAACCCGCACTTCCGTCTGCACAATACACCGATCTATCTCCCCAAATGGCAGCAAAAGGGCATTACCCACCTCCATCACGTTTTTGAAAATCACGAATTTATGTCATTCAAGGCAATAATTCAAAAATGTGGGATTGGGACAGACCAATTTCTCCACTACCAACAGCTTAAAGCCCTAATCAAATGCAAATTAAAATTAACCAACACCCTACAACCTTCCAAAACCAGCGAACAGTTACTGGACATACCCAACAACTCCAAAAAACTTATATCAAAACTCTACAGAATCATCGCCTCATCTAACCCCACAATAACGCTTCCAAAAAACAAATGGGAGGGCGACTTAACTCTGTCTCCCGACCCCGATTTCTGGACCCAAATCTGCAGAAACGTCTTCACTATGACCACCAACACTAACTTACAACTCATACAATCTAAAACTATCCACAGAACACACATCACTCAGAGTAAAATGTTTAAAATGTGATTATCTGACACAGACACTTGCTCACAGTGCACTTCGGGGAGCATTGACACCTACTTCCATTGCAACTTGGCTCTGTCAACCTGTTCACTCTCTCTGGACCACAGTAACTAACACACTATCTTCGGTCCTGGACTGCAGAGTCCCACTGTCTCCAGCACTCTGTCTTCTAGGAGACACCTCAGATTCCCCCTTCCCCTCAAAATACAAAACCCCAGTCCTTGTCTCTCTAGCTATCACCAAGAAAATAGTCTTTCAAAACTGGAAATCTAAATCATCTTGCCACTTCAACCATTGGACCAACTTAATCACAGAATTCATCCTGACAGAAGAAACTGCGGCATATAAAAAGAACAATATCTCCGCCTTTAAAGAAATCTGGAATCCCCTCATAACATTTCTACAAATTCAATAGTTAAGGTAAGCCATGTACATTCGAAGCCCCCCCCCCCCTCACCCCCCCTCTTCCCCTCCTAACTCTCTCCAGTTCCCCCCCCCACACACACACGTTCCCTTTCCCCAAACAACACCTTATAGCTACACACTTGCATATACCTACCCTACACACATAGCACCATACTCCTCCTTTCAGACCACATCTACCACTCCACATTTCTCCACCATTTGTCTCTGTCTGCCTGTCTGACTGTGCGTCCCTGTGTCTGTCTGTCAGTATGTATGTTAAAGCTTGTTTCTGTGTTTTTCTTTCTTTGTGTCTGTTATTTACTTTTTTTTTGTGTGTGTCTTGCGCACTTGGGTATATGGGTTCGGAGCCACTTCAATCTCATTTTTATTTTATTTTTCATTATTATCATTATTATCATTATTATTATTATTCTCTCCTATTTCTTACTTTTGTAAATCAAATTTTGTTGAATAAAAATAAAGTTGTCCTCCGAAGAGGGGGGGTGGTGGTGGGATATTAAAAAAATAAAAAAAAATAAAAAAAAAAAAAAAAAAATAAATAAATAAATAAATAAAATAAAAAATAAAAATAAATAAAGTCCATTCCAATAATGTAATAATCTCTGTACCAATAATGTAACCAAGCATTACATTAATGGGAGGTTATTACATGATCAGGTTGGCCTTAATTGCGCAAAACCTGATAATGTAATATTTCCCCAATATTGTAATAATTTAACATCAGGCCACCCATTACTTGGGTCCAAGTGGTGATTCTGTGTAGGCAGCTCTAGGTCAAGAGCTCTAGCGCCACCAACAGATTTGGACATGCATTAATGTTAATAACTTTTGACCCTTTTACGAAGTCACAAATTGTGTCTTATCTTCTCGAAACGTCGCTTCTTGAAATCAAAAATGTTTGGCCGTGACAACCAATCAAACTTGATGACTAAGTCGCCAAACAGGAAGTAAGCCCATTTATCAGGAACCCTTCAACATATCTTAACCAAACTTGGTATATAAAGTCATGACATCATCCTGGGGAACCAAAAACATTTGGTGACCGTTGACATCTAGGGTGCGGTGCCATTATCGAAAATGTGTTTTAATTCCTATCGCTTCACTTAAGTGGATTGCAAACTTCTTCTTCAATGTCTGGTGATATTGCCAGACTTCCCCAAATAGCTCCAAAACTATTTTTCACATCAGAATTAGGCTGCGATTTTGTAAAATGTCAAAATCAATAGTACATTTTCAAAGGCCACATATTGTGTCCAATCTTCCTGAAACGTGGCATATATTATCCTCAGACCAAGCTGAACAAATGTGTTAAACAGCTTTTTCCAATTCAAAACAGGCCACAAATTCTGTCAAATATTTTTTTAAGTGAAACTTCTTGAAGGTGCCGACGGCCATGTATCTGACATAGTTCTATCTTGTTGCCGTGGCTACTCTGGTCTATTGCTGCTAGGCCCCTTCACTACTACCTGCAGCTATATTACTATTATTGTCTTTAAACATTTATTCAGCCATTATAGTCTATGGCAGCTTTTAGACCCAAATTGTAAAAGGGTAAGAAAGTACACACATTTACCTGATGTATGATCATTCTTTTCATTAAGATTCATGTCCGATCTTTGAGCATCCTGGTTTTAAACCTAAGCTCTTATTGACATTAAACTTGCTTTGAACCTAGGACAATAACCTGGTCTCAACGAGCCTTGGTGCCATTCACTATATCTGCCCATTCATCATTGCTTGCAGCTCTTCTAAGTTTTTGGAATGGAATGGATTATTTTGTTCTTTCATCATTTTCCCATAATCAACAGCAATATTAGGCTACATAGTACTGCTCAAACAGTGCAGTAACACTTTACTTTTTACTTTGTACAAAGGTTGGATACATTGTATTTGGGACCCTGTATAATAAAGTGTTACTAACTGTGCTCTGAGCTTGTAAATATCACTGGCAAATGGCAGTGGACCCCAAATGCAACGGTTTTGTATTTGTTTAGTTAATTTCAACACACAACAAAAACAACCTATATCCAGAAAAGCACCCTAATTTTAGAGCCATCATTTTAGAACTTCTTTATTATTGATGTCTTCATCATGAGTCAGCTATTTTGAACATGGATTTGAACTTTCTTTTCTTTCTCCACCACTCTTTCCTTGAAAAATAAGTAATAAGATATGAATGTTCTGAAAAAGTTTGGGATACCAAAACATATATAAAATTCACACTCATAAACACTCATACCAAATTTGAAGAAATTGTGCCAATGCATTCTATAGATATTGAACTCAAGATCATCAAGGCTGTCACAGCCAAATAGTTTTGAATTTGAAAAAAGAGTTTGAAACATTTGTTCAACTTGGTCTGAAGATCAAATTACATGAAGATTGG
>NC_079420.1:25848744-25926244 GCF_026213295.1 Gadus chalcogrammus
GGTATTACCGAGTATAAACGGTATAAACTTTGAAACTAGGTCAACCGCCACACAAGCATCGGTTTTTAGACCCTTCTCGTCCTTCAGTTGCCGCCAACGTTCGAAAGCAGCGCCTAGGATTATTCTTGATTTCAGTTTTTCTCTTTCAGCGTTTTTATTATCAATTACTCTCTGAAAAAGAGTTTTCCTTCTCTTTGCTGGTGGTGGTGGTGGGGATGATGGCGTCTTGTCTGCCATGGAAATTGTCTTCTACTGCAAGGTCCAAATGTGGATTAACTAGTTCCAGTAGCTACCGCAGGATAACAACAAACAGGAGCTTGCTCTGGGTCACGAGCTCTGGGTCACGAGTACTGCACGAAGGGGTCGCGCGCGGGGCGCGGGGGAGGGGGAGTGCAGTACGACCGTTTGATTGACGTACTTACTGTCCAATGCAACTCGGTGGCAATGGAAATGATTGGCTGGAGTTTTTCGAGCCCTGCCCGTTCCACAGATGATTGACTTGTTTAATTTTCATGTCAGTACTTCTAACTCAGTGGCTGTAAGCGGGTTATGATAAGGATTTCAAGTAATTTTGCAAAAATGGCCAAAAAAGCGAATCACCTACCCAACCTTTAATAAAGCACACAACACAATTGCCCCTGATTTTCTCATGAAATAACTGCTTCTAATATCGAGATGCACTGTAAGTGACAGCCTAATGTGAAATATTGATGAATAGAGCACGGTTATTAGGAGCATATTTGTTTACATTTGTGTTAAATCTCGGCTAATCAAATATTGAAGAAAATTATTTCTTACATCCGTGTATCCATCAATTTAATTCAGACAAAAACGGAAAATATATCCGGTATCTGCGGCTGTCGCAAACCTGCAATAAAGCCATCCAATCAATTCAGTTACCCTTAATGGAATGATTTTATGGACTACCTGTCTCTCTACCTACCCGGCTATTTAGTGACACTAGATGTCACTAAATCCTACACAAGACACCTTTAAGTTAAGGTGCTTTAGTTAAGATTCGAGAGTTGTAAAGAGACATTTTGGGTTGCATTTCACAAAAATGTGATTAACAGGCAAGAGTATTCCCTGAACAAATCCCAGAAAGGGATCGAAAAAAAAGGATATTGTAATCAGAAATTAGCCGGGAGCAGGTGCAGTCAACTCAAAACAGACATTCTTGCAACACACAAATAGCTGAGCGATGGTTTGGCCATTTGTAACAAATAATACTTAAAGCACCTTCAGGAAAATAATTTGTATGATTGAAAATGATGAATGACTAGACTAGTCAGTTAAACAGATGCATTAAAATAATAATCAATGTTTTGCCAGGCAGTTACAATAATGTAGCTGTAGTGTTTAGTGCATGATGGGGTTGAAGAGTCAACCATCTCATCCAACATACATCATTATTGTCATGTTCATGAGCTGTACTTCTTCAGGAATGTGCTGAAATGCGGCTTGTTTTGATACATTTCACAAGACCAAGCAGACATTCTAAGTTTGTTAGTTCTTTAGAACCTGTTAGTCACGTTCTTGGACGATGCTGCTGATAAACATGGAGGCTTCAATGGCAGCAGCTAGCCAAAGTTTGGTTTAGGTTCCTCTGCTTCTTGCTTCTTTGAATTGAATGATCAAGATGTAGTGCATCATTAATGTTGTTTACATTCTTTCCCTATCAAAAATAAGGTCTACTTCAGTTGGTATCTCCGCTAATGTCAATATACATATTGGAATTCCAGCAATAAAGAGCTTTCAACTATTGTCTGTTCCATGATGTCCTCATCTACCAAGGACTTGTACCGTGTCTGGTCTAGCTAGATAGCTTGAAGGTCAAGAGTGTTGTGACATGCTGGCTCCATGCATGCACATAAACCGGGGAGACCACGCTATTTTCACAATAATAAGTAATTTATTATATAATAAACATAACAATAAGAAGTGTGATGCAAGTCAGTATAAATGTAAGTAACCAAAAAGGTAATGTAAATATCAGTCCATGTGAATACAAAGGAAGACAAAGGAAAGCCAATGCTGGGAGGAGGGAAAAGCCACGTCTGCTGTCTGGGCAGGCTCTTTATACTGCCACCAGTCCATCCCACACCTGCCGACAATCTCCTAATCAGGAGGGAGAGGAACACAGGCATACACAGCAGGGGCGGGGTCAAAGACCCAACTGGGTCGTCACATCCCCCCCCTTAAAACAGAAGCCCACCTAAATGGGATTCTGTTCCAAAGAAACAACCACATAAAATAATCGATCAAAATAAAAACAATAACCAATCAATCCAAAACATCAAAACCCAACTACCCCCAGTTATCTCCCCCCAAGACTCCTGTCCCACAGCAAAACCGGGCCCGGAAAAGCACTTTAAGAGGGACAGGGGAGGAGAGAAATAACCCCATGCCTATATGTATGAAACCAACCACCTACTCCATCAACTCCGGAGCGCGGGACAAAGCATCTGCCATAACGTTGTCCACGCCCCGTATGTGGCGAATCTGAATATTGTAGGGCTGCTGCAGGTGAGCAGCCCGCTCTCTGACACTCTTCCTCCGGTCTGCCAACAGTGACTCCATCTGGTCTGCCAGGAGAGTGTGCAGCTCCAGCTCCAACAAGTTGATCGCTCGGTGCACCTCCTTCAGCGACTCCAGATTTCCCTCAAGCCTCCGTTTCAGGCCTCCGACAGGCGGCAGGCTCTCTGGGTAGTTGAAGCCGGCCTTCTTCTGCCTGTGTTGGTTTCTCCTCCGGCTTCTGCTGCTGCTGCTGTAGTTGCTGGCTTCACTGCCTGAAGGACTCTGTTCACCTGGACGTCTTTTGAGTCCCTTGAAAATCTGAGTCTCCTCCCAAAGTTTCTGCTCCTCTTCCTCAGAGTCAGATTTACTTTCATCGCTGCTTCCTAGTTTCTCCGCAATCCTCTCTCGAACGCTCTTCGCACGCGGGGCAAACTCAATCCTTCGCTCGCAATCATCCGGTTCGTCGTCGTCGCGGTCGCTGTCCCTGCTGCGGCGGTCAGGGGTGCTGCCAGCAGAGCTCCGGCCATCCCTACCCAGGGAAATGAAGTCTTTCTGGGATCTTGCTTCTTGACGTTGCCTCCTGGCCGTTTTGATGGTTTTCGCACTGGGGATTATAACTGGTTTGTAAGCAGAGTGATTAGAGGCTGGCGAGGAGGACAAACTTGAGAGCGATGATGTAGAACCATCACTATTATCTTCTTCATCAGGTGTGGGAAGGGAGGCTGGACTCGAAGAATCCTGCCTGGGTGAACCAGACGGCAGGGGAGCCCGTTGCACTGGACGGCTTCTGTGGGTATTCTTCGCTGATGATCCTTCTTTTCTTTTGGCTTGAAAAACGATTGCTTTGTCGGATGACTTCCTTAGCTTAAACTCCGCTCCTTCAGCGTCTTTGTCCTCTGAGAAACTAAGCACAGCGCTTGCTTTCTGTTTCTGCCCAGTAGAATGTCTGCTGTCAAGAGCATCTTCTCCTTCGCTCTGATCCGACTTTGGTGGGGTCGTTTCTCGCTTTTAACTGCACGATATACCGCGGCCTTGTGAACTTTGAGACGGCTCGATGGTCACTATTGGTAGTGCTGGCCCACTTGGCCAGACACGATCTCCTGCCAATTTGTTGCCCAAAATGATATGCACTCCCAGTACAGGCAACGCAGGGCACACGCCGACAACAACATTCCCCTTCACCAGATCAGAACTTAGTTCGATATGGTGGAGGGGAACTGACATAGTCTGCATTCCCATGCCTCGAATTAGCACAACATTCCCCGTGCTCGACACCCCTGAGAATGGCAAAACGGACTCAACAACAAAAGTTTCAGTAGCACCAGTATCCCGCAAAATCTTTACCGGCCTCTTCTCTGAACTACCTACAAGTGAAACAAATCCGTCCGTAATAAACGGTCCGTAGCCTTCACCTACGTGCCCGATGGCGGATTCAGAAAAACACTGACCTTCCCCAGGAAGATCCAACACCCCACAGCCTGAACCCCCTTTCGAGGCAGTACCCTCCGTAGGGTCTTTGTTCACCTGCTCAACGTTGGGTGTGGGGTTTGACTGCCGAACATTCGCCACGCATCCAACCCCATTAGCGGAGGATGGCCCGCTGAAATTTGACTTGGTTGGAAGTCTATTCCGTAGTGACGGACAGTACCTCTTCCAATGACCACTTTCACCACAATAATGGCACCTTTCATTGTCAGCCTTATTCCTATATGAGGAATCCTGTCTAAACACAACCTGACCACTATCTTTCCCATGGTACCGAGTGGTCCGACGCACATCCCGATCGTGAATGACAGGTCTATGAGTTAAAGCATACTCGTCCGAGAGTACGGCAGCCTCCGCGGCCGTCTTAACCTTGTGCTCATTTATAAAGGCAGCCAGATGCTCTGGTACAATGTTTTTAAACTGCTCCAATACCACCAAATCACTCAGTTGTTCCAAGGTTACTACATTGACTGCGGAACACCATCGGTTAAAATAACCAACAAGGTCTCTGGCCACCTCAGAGTATGTTTGCCGGTCACCTTTTCTCCAATTTCTAAAATGCTGTCTGTAAAACTCTGGCACTTGTTCGTAAGCCCGCAATACTGCTGCCTTCACCGACTTGTAACACCTACGCTCAACCACTGACAACGCCACATATACGTCTTGGGCGCGCCCCTCGAGAACTGCTTGTAGAAGCAAAGTGCGCTCCGCATCTTCCCACTCCCGCTGATCGGCAATCCCCTCAAAGAGGGAGAAGAAAATGTCTGGGTCTCGGTCGTTAAATCTTGGTAAAAACCTAATCATATTAGAGAGGTTTCCCTCTGCGCCCGATCTTGACTCCCCAGCTTCAGTACCCCGCATTTTCCCCTCTGCAATTAATCTAAACTTCTCTCTCTGAAGTTCAGACTCGGTTCTCAGTCTCTCGATATCCGTGTCTCGTTTCAGCTTCTCGATTTCCAAAGCAACCTCACGGTCAAGACGTCTCCGCTCTAAATCAGCTTCACGGTCACGGTCTAGATGCCTCTGCTCCGCCTCGAAACGCCTGAGCGCCATTTTTTGTTCGAAACTCAAATCCTTGTCCCCAGAACGCGAATCTTCATCCGAGTCGTTTGGTGTAGAGGGCTCAGTCTGAGTTTCTTATAATAGACTTCTCTACCAAAGCCGATCTTATCAATTCCTGTAGTTCCTCTTTTCCTAAATCCTTCCCCAGACCCTCCAATCCATAATGCTCAGCCACCTCCCACAATTGTCGCTTGGTACACTTATAAACTTTAGCCTCCGATGGGGCCTCAACAAAAGCTTCCATGTCCCTTTTAAGCAATGCTTGTCAAATGCTTACCAAATAATTGCTTATGTTGCTCTAAACCGGATGAAAGAACAAGGCTACAGCGCACCGAACAGCCAACCAATTGAACACAGGTGTAACAAATTTCCCACCAGACCGGAGCAGCCCCGCATCTAACTGTAGAACACAGCCCTACCTACTTCTAAGCTAGTCTTCGGTGTGCCCATAGCAATTTGGTTACAAGCAACCCCAGCGCGTCCGACACAACAAAAATAACAAACAAAAACAACAAAGGCAAAACAATAAACAGCGGTAAGCGCTCTACTCCTAACGCGAGGACTATCAGTTGCTCCAGCGGATCTAATCTACCAGCCTTCCATGGTAACCGCCACACCTGCACCCAATTGAAGCTACACCTAGCCTCCTAATTGGCTCTTCTCCTCCCCAGCAAATCAACCAAATAACCAATTAATCCAAAATCTCAATTTATCATTTAACCAACTCAACTAATTTAGCGCGGGTCTCCCCCAATTCCATTTAATGCCACTGCCCAGGCAATTCCTACCCGTCAGTACAAACAAAAAGCCAATTTGACAAAAATTGCCAATCCAAAACAAGTGGAGGAAAATTTTCTTTACCTTACCCACTTCCAGAAACAGATCCCGGACAAGCCCCCATATGTGACATGCTGGCTCCATGCATGCACATAAACCGGGGAGACCACGCTATTTTCACAATAATAAGTAATTTATTATATAATAAACATAACAATAAGGAGTGTGGTGCAAGTCAGTATAAATGTAAATAACCAAAAAGGTAATGTAAATATCAGTCCATGTGAATACAAAGGAAGACAAAGGAAAGCCAATGCTGGGAGGAGGGAGAAGCCACGTCTGCTGTCTGGGCAGGCTCTTTATACTGCCACCGGTCCATCCCACACCTGCCGACAATCTCCTAATCAGGAGGGAGAGGAACACAGGCATACACAGCAGGGGCGGGGTCAAAGACCCAACTGGGTCGTCACAGTGTACAATTCAGAAGCAACTAGCAAGTTTATTTTATTTTTTCAAAAATAATAATTTGTGTTAATTGCGCGTTAAAATAATTAACGCTGTTAAAATTGGTTTGCGTTAACGCCGTTAATAACGCGTTTAACTGACAGCTCTAATATATATATATATTTATATATATATACGTGTGTGTATATACATGCATACATGCACATATACATATACATATATATGCATTCATACTCATAGACACATACATATACAAACATACACACATATATACATGCATACATAAACACACACACATGCATATGCAAACACGTACACATACACATACATCAGGCCCTGTTGTACAGCCTAATGGCTGCCAGCAAAAAGGAGCACTTGAAGCGCTCCGTCTTGCACCTTGGGGGAATTTAATCTTTGGCTAAAGGTGCTCCTAATCTGCCACAGCTCAACATAGAGGCAATGGGAGGGGATACCTTAAATGGACTTGAATTTCTCCAACACTACCTCTAGACTGTCGAGTTCTAGTCCCACAACAGAGCTGGCATTCCTCACCAGCTTGTTGAGTCTGCTGGACTCCCCAGCCTTGATGCCTCCTCCCCAGCACGCCCCAGCAAAGAACAGCGTGCTGGCTACCATAGACATCTAGCCTGCCTCACACGTCAAAGGACCTGAGCATCCTGAGTAAGAAGAGTCTGCTCTGACTCTTCAGGTAGAGGGCCTCTGTGTTGTCTTTCCAGTCCAGTTCATTGTTTATGCGTACTCCGAGGACCCTGCACGAGTCCACTTGCTCTATTTCAACTCCCTTAATGGCAATGGGGATTGGCTGCTTCCTGCTCCGGCAGAAGTCCACCACCAGCTCCTTGGTCTTGCCGATGGTGAGCTCGAGGTGGTTCTCCTCGGACCATCTGACAAAGCCCTCCACCACACATCTGTACTCATCCTCCCCGTCCATCTGACAAAACCCTCCACCACACATCTGTACTCGACCTCCCCGTCCATCTGACAAAGTCCTCCACCACACATCTGTACTCGTCCTCCCCGTCCTCAAGGATGCATGCCAGCATGGAGGAGTCCTCTGAGAGAAGCTGGAAGATAAGGTGAAAGGTAGGGTGAGGGTTAGTGTTAGGACCGGCATGCAGATTTTTCATAATGCTTTACCCAAATACACAAAATACGCAGTTTAGTATAGCTTTAAATAGCTGCCGTGACTGCTGTGCTGCCTGTCCCCAGACATCTCAAGTCCCATTCAAGTTATTTCAGAGTAAAATGAATCCAAGTGGGACAGACCTAACATATATATATATGTATATATATATATATATATATATATATATATATATATATATATATATATGACTGGGGATAGGATAGGTTAATTCACAGGTGGTAAACAATTTATGTTTTTAAACCGTTTATTCTCTTGCCAGAGGGACTATATCTAGGAGGACTAAGCTACTTTATTTTGAGATGCCCCTGGAATCCCAATGTTTGTTTCGAGAGTAAAGCAAGCAAGCAAAAAAACAAAAAAAAAACAAGTTGGTCTTTTTTCTTTTCTCTTTTTTCCCAAAAATTTGATTATGGGCTAATTAAAAAAGATCCGGGGCTCTAGCCCTGAATAAAACAGCCTAGTGGGACCGGCTATGTAGCTATAAAGGGTTAGGGTTAGGACCCACTATGTAGCTATAAAGTGCTCATTCTTAAGTTAACAAAACAGAATTCTTATTTAAGGCGATTACACACTGATTAATATTATATTCAATTTCAGCCAAGCCTGCACAGCTAAATGCAACCAAATTGTACGCACTGTAGATTTAAAAACAAAGCCTTTGTGGGTTTTGCACAATGGTAACATATTTATTATCTAAAAAAATTCTGCCGGCAACACAATTAACTTGTTGCCTATAGCAACAGAATATTCAAATGTTTATGGTTTACAAAGAAGCTGCCTGTCCTATTTTAACCTGTTCAGTACAAGGAAACTCACTCTGTTACTCTGTAAACAATGGAAAGTCACCGCCACTGCGCGGCTGTGAGTGGAAAAACCCCAGGCTGACTGTTGGCCCCCTCCAGGGGGACCTCTGGAAGGCTGAGCACTGGCCCCTCCAGGGGGACCACTGGAAGGCTGAGCACCGGCCCCCTCCAGGGGGACCACTGGAAGGCTGAGCACTGGCCCCTCCAGGGGGACCACTGGAAGGCTGAGCACCGGCCCCCTCCAGGGGGACCACTGGAAGGCTGAGCACCGGCCCCCTCCAGGGGGACCACTGGAAGGCTGAGCGCTGCCCCCTCCAGGGGGACCACTGGAAGGCTGAGCACCGGCCCCCTCCAGGGGGACCACTGAAAGGCTGAGCACCGGCCCCCTCCAGGGGGACCACTGGAAGGCTGAGCGCTGCCCCCTCCAGGGGGACCACTGGAAGGCTGAGCACCGGCCCCCTCCAGGGGGACCACTGGAAGGCTGAGCACTGGCCCCCTCCAGGGGGACCACTGGAAGGCTGAGCACCGGCCCCCTCCAGGGGGACCACTGGAAGGCTGAGCACTGGCCCCCTCCAGGGGGACCACTGGAAGGCTGAGCGTTGGACCTCTGCTACAGGTTGGCCCCTCCCGGGGTTCCCAGTGGTTTGTCCCGCTGCCTCCAAGGATGGAGGCTCTGAACCGCGGTACGTTGTGAATGTGTCGAGTTGTTTGCATTGTGTGTGTGTGTGTGTGTGTGTGTGTGTGTGTGTGTGTGTGTGTGTGTGTGTGTGTGTGTGTGCGTGGGGTGTGTGTGTGTGTGTGTGTGTGTTTGATGAACCACCCAAAGGGACCGACAGAATATATTAGGGATCAAAAAACACTTACTATAATATTATAGTAACATTATAAGTGGCCATGTGACTCAATTTTCTAAAGTAAAAAAATGTAAATAATAATTTGCTGCTTTACTTTTAGGGCCTAGCTCACGTTAAATGTTAAATGTTAAAGAAATCAAATGTACCAAAAGCTATTGCAGAGGATTGTATTAATATTCTGCAACAAACTAAAGTAAGACGGTGTGTTTATGACCTCAGGGTAAGTAATTCTGCATGTTGTCCAAATTCCCTGAAAGTAAAACCGTACATGATTAATTCATGTGTCAGATCTGGGTTGAATTAATACGTGACAGTGCATTCGAGTATGGTTTTAAATTGCATCAAATCATGGACTGTGTTAATTTCTTCAGTAGCTTTCTGTTAGGTATTTGACAGCTAGAAGAGAAATATTACTTGCCAGTAATGTTTGCATGTTATTTATTTTGAATGTGATTAATTGTCTTAGTTTGTTATTTACAGTTTGGAGAATGGCAAATTCATCCCAGTAACACTGGCAAAACGTATGTTAAGCAGTCAAACAAACATGATTTCCATCCACCCCCTCCAATCGCGATGGATAAACTATATCTTATTGTAATCTGTTTAAATATTTCTTTATTCAAAACTTTTTATTTCCCCCTGATATTTGGCCTCTCTTTATTCTACAATTTTACCATAGAAACGCTATTTCTGTTTCTCGCCAGTGTTAAAATAAGCAAGAGGGTTGAATTGCTCTTGCTAAAGCAAATAGCATTAAGGATGAAGAATAGAGATGGCCAGTAAATATCAGAGTCCACCCAGACAAGGGTGATGGCCAGAGTAGACGTACCACCTGTGTGCTGCAGGTAGGGACATCCTAGTAGACCGTACCACCTGTGTGCTGCAGGTAGGGACATCCTAGCAGACCGTACCACCTGTGTGCTGCAGGTAGGGACATCCTACAGAGTAGACCGTACCACCTGTGTGCTGCAGTTAGGGACATCCTACAGAGTAGACTGTACCACCAGTATGCTGCAGGTAGGGACATCCTAGTAGACCGTACCACCTGTGTGCTGCAGGTAGGGACATCCTACAGAGTAGACCGTACCACCTGTATGCTGCAGGTATGATCATAGACTCACTTCAAATCCAGGTTTATTGGACATATTCAACTCATTTACATTTAGGGCATTTAGAAGACGCTTTTATCCAATTCGCATTCAACATTAAAAAGATTGATTATTAATCCATTTGACGTATATTCTAGGTTGGTGAAAAAGGTTACCACAATACATGACAAATATGATTGCCTCCCTTCATGGCCTCGGGAGGTCTGAGTCCCAGCTGAAGGCAGTGGGTTAGATCCCCACTGGTGTCTGAGCCCCAGGCATTGGGTTAGAAACCCACTGGTGTCTTGAGTCCCAGCTGAAGGCATTGGGTTAGATCACTGATGTCCAAAACATACAGGCGTCCCAGCACGTTGCCCAGACCTGCTGCTGGAAGTCTGCTTAATGAATAGGGAATTGACATTGTTATTACAACAGAAGCGTTTATTCAAAGCAACTTGCATTAAAGTTTGGCCACCATTACAACAATACAAGTCAGTGCATTACAATTCAGGAGTACAAGTAGGGCCAGATGCAGTAGTCCCTGCCAGGTGTGTCAGGGCAGGGACGTACTGAGGACTGCAGTAAGATCCACTGCAGGGTTCCGTCCCTAGTACTTTCATCATTGGTGTAACAAACGCAGGTACTTGTGTGTACTGACATCTCAAAAGTAGAAAAAAACAAAGAGTATATTTTGTGTATCTGGATGGGGGAGGTCCTGTGATTTATATGAATTAATCCATGAAACACAAACTCATGGTAAAAAACTCAGTCCATCTCATCTTCACCGCGGAAACGATCCATCACACAACATCATCGATGATAATGTTCAGTTCCACAATAATTGACCCAGAATCTTTTCATTATTTTGTATTTCATTTTTTGGTCAGACATAAATTAAATATGACATCTCTAAAAATGTATGAGATATTCCAAAATATTTGACTTAAATCCAGCAACAGCATATGGGAGCATCCATCATGCCAAGACTGAAATGGCTCAGAGAGAGAACCGCGTTTCAGCCTCACCTCTAACTTTGTGTTTGTTAATAATGGAGAAGCTGATCCATCTCTTCTGAGCCCCAGGTTATATTGTCTGAGGACCAATCACGACTCCATGATGGAGAAGGCACTCAGTGCTGGTCCAAGAACCTTTAGTTTGTTCAACAACAATCTCCGACCTGCCGCATGTACCTACAGGAGATGCCACCCGACCAAGGCGGCCACAGGGTGGTTAGTTCAGAACACTTCCCCGTAGGCTGAACAAATGACCCCCACATGGGGCCCATAAAGACCTCAGGCTGCTCGCATGGCAACGAAGGACAGGTCTTCATGTTGCAATCTGAAAACAAGCGGCCTCAGCGTCGGTCTTCATCACCACCTGCTCCTCGTGCAGGCTGCTGGGGGCCCCATTCACTTACACTCAGGTTTATAAATAGCCCCTTTTGGCTGGACTCCATGTTCTATAGTGCACTGAAAACATGTGTGATATTTCAGAGTGGAGCCCCCCCCTCACCCAGAGGGCTGCTGACCTCCCCTGGAATCTGTTTGTAACGGCCTACTTTAATGTCCCCCCCCCCCCCCCCAAAAGAAGAATCCAACTTGCTTTGGCAGCCAGGAATGTACCAATAATACTCTTCCTCACCGAATTAATCTTGTGAAGTTATACTTCAGCTTGAATTCTCACGAATGCAGGTTATTTGTTCTTCGTGAGAATCGTGACACATAATACATCATACTGTGTCAACAACTGACATTCAACATTTTTGATAGTTTGGTCAGTGGAAAAATGTTGATTGACACAAAATATTCTTCCCCATTAGTGACATCTGCCATGTTAAAACATAATTCACAAAAATGGAAAAGCAACGAAGTGAACATGGATTCCCATCTGTCATAGAGGTCAAGGTTGGATGTGTCGTCTGCATCAACTCTGGTCCCAGCGCATCCCTTCAATCGAACAAAGAAAGATTTGTTTAGTAAGTTCTCTACCCTAGAAGGTACAGAGAGCTAAGTGGTTGTTCTAAGCTTGGACTTCCTGTAGACATGATGCCTAACCCTTAATAACATGTGAAACATTTGACTTTATGTCACTTTGAATAAAACCTTTTGAATGACAATAATGAAAATAATGAGATAACAATGAATCTGCAGTGGTACAGACTACAGAGGACATGTATTAACCTGTGAACACGTTCCAATCAAACTGTTTTCAGTGAAGTTAATTCAGATTTATATATTTTCACTTGATACTACCTGGGTCATGACCCACTAGAGGTGGAGGGAGGGGTTTCTACCTGGGTCATGCCCCACTAGACAGGCCTTGAGGAGTATCGCTGTTGGATCCACGCTGAGATGGTTCCGCCGTGGCCCGCTGACTCCGGTACTGAGCGGATCGATCTGCTCTGCCTAATTAACCGATAAACACAGCTGGCAGCGGGCCAATCACAAACTCAGAACACTTAAGATGAAGTCAGGCTCAGGGGAAGCGGGATAACCTAATGCTGGCAGACGTGTGCTCACTGTCCATGGGGGTTGGATTTTCTTTCCTCCAGAAACACTTGTGTTTCATATTTGCGCCTTGCCACACATTCCTTTGTGTTTGCGGGGGAGTGAGCGGATCAGAGGCCCCTTGTCACGTACACCATTCCACAGAGAGAATGCAAGCACATTCTAGACTCTCCCTGGACACGCTCCACCATAGCCCCGCTTTCATCTTGCTACACTTGAAGTTTGTGTGTCTATATGCGTGCAGGACAATGCGTGCATCTTTACGAACGCAATTGGTCACTCGTCTGTGTCACACCTGTGCGACTGTAAAACCAAACCTGATTGATGAAATGCATGAGAGTGGCCCGCGTCTCAACTTTATCTCATCTCTTCGTTTTAAGACTATTTATATCTGAGGAGCTTTTGGAACTAATCAGGCTGTGCTCCCCTCCCGTGGCCCCGGGCTGCCTGTGGCGCACTGTATGCTTCCACGCGCTGATTAGAGACAGATCTTTCCGTCCTGTATTCTGCCTCACCACGGCACCTTTGAACCTCACAGGCTATCTAGAAGCCTTCACCGCTTGTTGTGAGTCAGTTTTGTAAACGTAGTCGTTCAAAACGACTACGTTTAACAGCCAGGGCAGGCTAATGACACACCTGAATGATGGCTGACTGCGTCGCCGGCAGGTATGTGGTAGGAGGGGGAAGACGACTTGGAGTGATACTATACACAGCATGGTGCACAGCGCCGTTAGTTTGACTTTTGTTGTTTTATGAGGCGGAGAGGAACATGTGTTGCCGTGGTCCATCCCCGCGCCTCATTGGGGACGATCCTCAGTAACACTGAACGTTGCAGCGAGAGGCTATTTTGGTAACTTTCATTATTGAGGTCGCTGCAGCTAGACCGAGCCGGAAGCACCTCTGGGCTCATCAGTAGGGGAGGTGGGGGTAGGGGCCTGTTCTTTACCGAACTCTGTTCTTTACGGAACGCTGTTCTTTACGGAACGCTGTTCTTTACCGAACTCTGTTCTTTACGGAACGCTGTTCTTTACCCAACGCTGTTCTTTACCGAACTCTGTTCCTTACAATAGGAACTATTCCTCGCCGTTTACAAACATACTGTAAATACCCCGCATTCCTGAACGCTTCAGAATTCGTACATATACATAACTTCATATTAGTATATGTATTAGTATTAGTCCTAAACATAGATATACTTATACTGTATATCTATCTATATATAGTATCTATTTTTGGATTCCTCGGCCGTTGTCAAACACATTGTATTTGAGATTTGCACATACTTAGAGGGTGAATCAAGTGGTAGGAGGGGAGTGTGTGTGTGTGTGTGTGTGTGTGTGTGTGTGTGTGTGTGTGTGTGTGTGTGTGTGTGTGTGTGTGTGTGTGTGTGTGTGTGTGTGTGTGTGTGTGTGTGTGTGTGTGTGTGTGTGTGTGTGTGTGTGTTCGGGGGTTCAATAGGACCACGACCCAATCGACCCCTTTATTTCCCAACCGCTCCTCGGCTCGCTGGCCCCCTGCGATGGATACCAGATCGAGATTTTAATTCATTTCTGCTTCGCATCACCACGATGGAATGCGCCACGCGTGCCACAAGCCTCGCAACCCGGGGCTGATGAGTGCGAGGAGGTTTAAACGAGACGAGCGAGATGATGGGATGCAGACGCTGCTGGGGGTCCCGGCGGAGAACGGGAGGGAGAGGGGAAAAAACGGAGGGCGGGGAGTAGAGGCTCGCCTTTTACGACAGGGCATAGCGTTGCGTAAAGCGGAGTTACCGCAGAGGCGCGGAGGTACGGCGCACGCATCTGGACAACAGATTGAGTGGGACGCGATCAGTGGGGGTTTGTTTGGTCTTTCCCGTTGTTCTCTCTTGTCTCTTCAACCTGAAAGAGCAGCGCACGAGATTAGGTGGAGGAGACCTTGAGGAAAGTGAGAAGATCGGAGAGGGTGGATAACCATGGATCTACAAGGAGGACCTTCTCCATCCAAGGAGGCATCTGGAGTGGTCGAGGTTTGAAGAACGCCACAAAAAGTCACTTTTAAAAGCAGGATTTACAGAACAGTCTGATCAGTTTGAAGATACCCCAAAATACAGACAAAGCAAACAATCTGAAAAAAAAGTACATTATCTCAGAAACGAAATATATCACTTTATGAGAAAGGTCTTCCGCCAACCTGTTCGGACTAACCCTTCTCAGCAGTCGGAGAACATTCAGGGAATAATCAATGAATCAATCAATCAATAATCGTTGACGTCATCTGGCTGCCCCAGCAGGCTTTGAATTTAATGAAGTAGCCTATATATATATATATACACACACATATAAAAATATTTAGATGCTAGTCTTACAGATCAACGTGGGCGCTAGGCATGTATTTTCTTATGACGTAGGCCTTAAATAAGTTAAGGTTTTCAAATGGATTGTATAGACTCAACAAGGACGGAAATGTCACCTATCCCATAATGTAAAAAAAATCTTATTTAGGAAAACGAGAGGGTCTACTCGAGACACGATGTCATGAAGACCCCGACTAGTAGAGATGTGACATAGTGGGAAACAGCGCCACCTGGCGCCAAAACAAAGGTCATCTGCGATGGAAAAGAAATCCAGAATAATTGTATTTATTGCCGACTTCAGTGTTTACTTATATTGGCCCTACATACAATCCAAATTAGCAATGCAACATTCAACGTAACTACACATGATAACAGTATCAAAAATGTGAAAACATAACATTAAAAATAATCAGCAGTTAGCAAGAAAGACTACATTGTGTGAGCCGTCTGTTAACTGTTTAAATAAAGGAAAACATTACAAGCCCTGGATTAAAGAAAAATCGTCCAGGGAGAAGAAAGATCAATTGTTGATGGGTTTCAAACACATGTTTCATCCTCAGGGAAGTGTGTTTTGAATTACAGGTGCGTTAATATGTCAAATATTCGTTTTTCAACCATATTTTTTAATTATGTCTGCTTCCACTCAACACACACAAACACACACGCACGCACACACACACATAAACTGTAACAGGTGTCCATTTCAAAAGCCTCCCTTTGTGACATCAAAACGTCAGAGGGTCCCCCCCTGGGAGAAGGGTCTGGGTGCGTGCTGGGAGAAGGTTTATAACGACACCTGAGGTTACAATGACTCTCTTTTAATCTATGAACACAAGTCCCCTCCATCTTCTTAAAGCTGTTAAAGTAAAGTAAGCTAAAACATAAACAAGAATTGTTCCCGACTGATCAGGTCCTCACACCTCTCTCATCATACTCTCCACTAAACTTCAGCTGACGGAATGACGCTGCTCTGCTGGCGACCCGACAATCCTACATATTGAGGATTGAAGAGATGTGTAATGCAAGACAAATTTCTGCGTAAACAGACATTAAAGTTGATCTAATCTAATCACTTTTTTTTTATGTTACTGATACTGTAACTCAACCAATCAGAGAGACCATCTCTCAGTCAGAGACCAACCCATCAGAGAGACCATCTCTCAGTCAGAGACCAAACCACCAGAGAGACCATCTCTTAATCAGAGAGACAAAACCACCAGAGAGACAATCTCTCAGTCAGAGACCAAACCACCAGAGAGACAATCTCTCAGTCAGAGACCAACCATAAGAGAGATCATCTCTCAGTCAGAGACCAACCCATCAGAGACCATCTCTTAATCAGAGAGACCAAACCACCAGAGAGATAATCTCTCAGTCAGAGAGACCAACCCATCATAGAGAACATCTCTTAATTAGAGAGACCAAACATTCAGAGAGACCATCTCTCTCCCAACTAAGCTACAAGTAAAGTAATGTTGGTTTTAAACAACAACGAAGAGTATGTAGTGCGTGAGTACTCGTGTCTCTTCAGCGCTCCGCCAAGACAGCCGTAATCAGAACCCCTGCCTTCCCAGATGACCCAGGGCAGAACGCTGGTGTCTAGTGGGACTCTCACTGGGCCCGCTGATTCCACTCAGGGCAGGGCAGTTGAAACCAATCAGAAACATGTATTAATAACCTGCATTTTGCGCTCTCATCATGATATCTAAGGTTTTATTCGTGTCCATGTTTTAGATTAGTCATAAAGGACTGCACTTCACAGACAAATGGACAGACTGAATGAACATGTTCTATTGAGTCACTTATCAGCTGCTCCTACCAAACGTGACTGTAGGGGTACTCTATTCTCTCTGAGAGATGATAACAATGTCACCAGCAGAACTCAGACAGCTCGGTGCAATGAAAGCCGTGACGATCGTGCGACCAAATCACGCACACAAATGAGTTCCAGGTCGGGGATTGCTCAACAAATACCGTGAATTCTTTGGGCCAATGCTGAATCAACCAAACTTGAATACTTGAACTTGAATACCAAAACTGATCAAAGCCAAAAGGTTTTCCATGAAAGATTTAGCTTTTGTCATTTTTTACTTTGTCTTTTGATTACCCAACAATATGACTGATATAGCATAAAAAATTTATCTATTAATGATATTAAACATGGAAATGTTTTTGTTAGTTATTAAATACTGAGCCCTTGTATCTCTCTACGCTAACCGTTCTTCAAGTACTGCTGTGGACCAGAGACTCCGACGGGGTGCAGAGCGGGGGGCCCGGTGGCTGGTCCTGGTCCCCCTGAGGCCCCCAGTGGAGGGCCGAGGCCTCCTGCCTCTACTGGGCCGGCCTCTTCCTGTCCTGCCACTCCTTCTCCCGCACGCTCAGCTCCACCTCGGAGAAGGCCGCCGGGCCCCAGTTGGTGATCCTCTGGGGCCCCTTGTTGCCTGGCGACAAAACCACAAAAACATTTCCTCAGCTGATATCTAGGGACCCTGGTCCTCCCACCCTCCCCTCCTCCCTCCCTCCCCACCTCAAACCCTCCCCTCCTCCCACCCTCACCTCCTCCCCTCCTCAAACCCTCCCTCCCTCCCCTCCTCAAACCCTCCCCTCCTCAAACCCTCCCTCCCTCCCCTCCTCCCACCCTCCCCTCCTCCAACCCTCCCTCCCTCCCCTCCCTCCCCAAACCCTCCCCTCCTCCCACCGTCCCCTCCTCCAACCCTCCCTCCCTCCCCTCCTCAAACCCGCCCCTCCTCCCTCCCTCCCCTCCTCAAACCCTCCCTCCCCTCCTCAAAACCCTCCCCTCCTCCCTCCCTCCTCAAACCCTCCCTCCCTCCCCTCCTCAAACCCTCCCCTCCTCCCTCCCTCCCTCCCCTCCTCAAACCCTCCCTCCCTCCCCTCCTCAAACCCTCCCCTCCTCCAACCCTCCCTCCTCCCTCCCCTCCTCAAACCCTCCCCTCCTCCCTCCCCTCCTCCAACCCTCCCCTCCTCCCACCCTCCCTCCCCTCCTCCAACCCTCCCCTCCTCCCTCCCTCCCTCCGCTCCTCCAACACTCCCCTCCTCAAACCCTCCCCTCCTCCCTCCCTGCCCTCCTCCCTCCCTCCCTCCCCTCCTCCAACCCTCCCCTCCTCCCTCCCTCCCCTCCTCCAACCCTCCCCTCCCCAAACCCTCCCCTCCTCCCACCCTCCCTCCCTCCCCTCCTCCAACCCTCCCCTCCCCAAACCCTCCTCTCCTTCCCTCCTCCCACCTTCCCCTCCTCAAACCCTCCCACCCTCTCACCCTCCAACCCTCCAACCCACAGTTCCTTTACCGATGGGTTTCGTCGTTGTCGGACGTCAATATTCAGCGTAATCAAACAAGATCTCCTCAGAGACGGACCACTGTATGATTTCAAAGATGTATTTATTTGTTGGTACATTATAATATTCTATATTATAGAATATAAGGCTATAGTATGGAAGTAAATCAGATTTGGAAAATAAAAAGCCATTGAACATTAAGCACTGAATATTAATGCATGAGATAACAGATCTGGATTTTCTGCCTCTGAATTTAACTCTTTATATTTTTAAACAAATAATTTTCACCTATATTTTTCAATGTTAAAAAAATATCAACCATGAATCAATTATTCAACGTAAATATTTTCAACGTCCCAAATTCAACATGCCAAAGTCATCCGCAAATTGTTATGTATCCGACCATCTCCGATTTCACAGTTTCCCCGATCGGAGAAAGGATGGAGCAGGCTTTCGAGCCTGCAAACCCTCAGTTGTACTCACTCGTTCTCCAGTAGGGGCATACACACGACCTCTTTGACGCCAGGGTTGTTGGCCTTTTCACTGGAGCAGCGCTGAAGGTCCCAGGTGGCCAGGCGCACCGCGGCCCGGCCGTCCCGCGGGCCCGGTGCCACGCGGGGCCGCAGGGACACCATCTGCGTGGGTCCTCCCGGCGGGAGGGTCGAGGTCGTCGCTCCGGAGGCTGAACGAGGTTGGGCTCGGATGGGACCGACCCGTGTAGGTCAGCCCGCCGTTGGTATTGGTGGGACGGAGTTCTTGAGCGCTCCACAAACACCTGGAACGGATCTTGTCCAGTAGGGAGCAGTTTATGTGATCGACCCGAACCAGGTCCTCGATGCTCTTGAACGGACCGTGTTGGGTCCGATAGGCGACAATGTTCCGGGCGATTTTCTCCGTGATGCGCGGATGCTCATGAGCTGCGGCGGGGGGTGGCGGGTGTTGATGTTCATGCCGCTGCAGGAGGACATATGCTCCGGGTCTCTCCGCAGGGAGGACGGGGAGTGCTGCGACGAACTGGTCCTACTCGACACGCAGATCTCCACTTTAATAATCTCCAGTTTGGTGGCGCCTATCCCACTCACCAGCGCTAGGTCCTCCACCTTCTTCAAGCCCCCGATGCAGTCCCGGTACTCCACGATGCTCCGCGCCACGGGGCGGTTGACACCGGGCAGGGTCATGAGCTCTTCCTCCTTGGCCGTGTTGATGTTCAGCCGCTCCTGGTTCACCATAATTCCTCCTGACACCACACTCTATCTCCCTCCTATTGCCATGGTGTCCTCCCCCTTTTAGGTGGTTGCTGTTCTCCCTCACGGCTAGCTGGCTCAAAATTGTACGGAAGTGGTCCGAAACTGTTATCCATTGTTGTTATGTTGCCTATGTAGTCTATGATGATTAGAACGTCCGTATACCAATTCCTACGTCACGCTCGAAAACGAGCGTTTGAGATGCGGAAGTAAAATTGTATCACAAAAACGGCTCAAGGTGCCACTTGTAGTGTCGATTTATTAATAAAAACTAAATAATCGTGTATTCAATTTTTTTTCCTATATGATTCTTCACTGCAGTATCTAACTTCCAATACGCACTTTAACATCGGGTCCCAAGGAAGAGCAATCGATCCTAGATGCTAGATCGCGGAGAGGAGAGCGAGCGACACAGAATTCTGCGACCCACCAAAAAGTGTGACCCCAGAGGGCGCTGTTTCACATTTTCTGCAACATGCACGAGTTTGAAGCGTAGACAGGCATGAAGTCGTTCACATGCGGAAACATGCACGAGCTTGAAACGTAACGTTTGTATCGTCACCGATCACTCGATTGGGGGTATTCGTTTTGTCACACCGGGCGCACGTTAAAGGTTGCGTATGATTCGCTTTTTTGGCCATTTTTGCAAAATTACTAGAAATCCTTATCATAACCCGCTTACAGCCACTGAGTTAGAAGTACTGACATGAAAATTAAACTTGTCAATCATCTGTGGAACGGGCAGGGCTCGAAAAACTCCAGCCAATCATTTCCGTTGCCACCGAGTTTCATTGGACAGTAAGTACGTCAATCAAACGGTCGTACTGCACTCCCCCGCCCCCCCCCCCCCCCCCCCGCGCGCGACCCCTTCGTGCAGTACGCGTGACCCAGAGCTCGTGTCCCAGAGCAAGCTCCTGTTTGTTGTTATCCTGCGGTAGCTACTGGAACTAGTTAATCCACATTTGGACCTAGCAGTAGAAGACAATTTCCATGGCAGACAAGACGCCACCATCCCCACCACCACCACCACCACCAGCAAAGAGAAGGAAAACTCTTTTTCAGAGAGTAATTGATAATAAAAACGCTGAAAGAGAAAAACTGAAATGAAGAATAATCCTAGGCGCTGCTTTTGAACGTTTGCGGCAACTGAAGGACGAGAAGGGTCTAAACCGATGCTTGTGTGGCGGTTGACCTAGTTTCAAAGTTTATACCGTTTATACTCGGTAATACCGGTGTTGAGACGAGTGTATTACTCGGTGTGAAAATGTCCACACCGCGGCAACCCTAGTGAAAACCAGGACTTCCAATACAATTATATGAAACAAACATACATTTTCTAAAAATAGTAATGATTTATGTGACCGTTTAATGTTTATAACATCTGGTGCAACCATAGCCGCGAGAACGTATTCTCAGCAGGGGGTGCTGGGAAAAAAAAACCCGCCTGCACTAGACTCGCAACTCGTCACATTGATAAAAAAAAGATATATAGCAGCGCAGCTCAATTACACCAGTGCATGCGCGCACAGTTGAAAATCGATCGTTGTCTTCACTTCCTTCACACCATGGTTCACATCCAGCTGCTCACAGAACAAGTTTAGCGCACCAACGCTACCCTCACACTTTTTCATATAACCTTTTTTCAGCACTAGGACATATGAGCATTAAATAAATGCTGCGTCTCAACATGCCTTGGACAGCAGCGAGGATGACTCGCTTTGCCACGGGCCGAAACAGTTCGGAGCGACCACAGCCAGAGCGAACACAGCGGGGCAGAGGAGTGTCAGGAAGTCTTTGGTGTACACATCAGTACGGCCTATTTGCACTACTGTTTAGTGGCAATGCAGTGTTTTATTCTATGCATTTTTATTTTCGTATATTATTTCAATTAATACAATTTATTTATTCATGAAATCAAGATCTGGTCTTCAAATCTTTTTTCCAAATATAGGTCGTATTACAATGGGGTTTGTGTTTATATTCGGACCAATACGGTACAGCGGACGCTCACATGACGTTAAGCATTTCCTGGTGCATAATGTGACGCTTCAGAACCTAAAATCCCGTTTCTCCCCGTTGATACGACAACACATAACCGGCGTTTTCAGAAATCTCCACTTTGGCCGGAGTTTTAGAAATGATCGTTTTCTGTGATAAGACAGGGCCTCGGACAGGGGGTGTTGCAGCACCCCCAGAACCCCTACTTCCCGCGGTACTAGGTGCAATTTACAGCTGAATGTAGTGCCATGTCGTTAAACGAAAACCTACGCTAGCCTGGCTCGCTCTCGCGCATCTCTGTTCGCGCTCGTGCATGATTGCGCGTCCAGGTACTTGGAATGGGTGGAGTCAGCGTTGAAGGAGAGGGGGTAGGACCATTTGAGTTGTGTATTTTCAAAATCTGCTGGCGTTTCGCAAATCGCGTACCCAACCTTTAAGTGGCTGCAGCAAAACGATTGATATGCCTGTGTGGTGGCATATCAACGAGAGCCCGAGAGCGCAACGAGCGTGCAGAGCCAAAAGTATTCCGCTCCGAGTTTCATGATAAGCAGGTTGCTGTCGGGCGCTTCTTCCCGAGGCACGCCGTGCTTCCACTGAAACTACAGGCTGATGCCGCCACAGTTGCCACTCAGTTTGCAATAATGTCGGCGCTCTGGTTCCACAGTGGGCAGCAGGCTTCAGATCACCCCAACATCACACCAAACGTAGGCAAAGGGACCTCGGATCGCCCAAAATTGGTGCCATAATAATTGGGCTCCTTAATCCACTACAATTACACCTTAAGCTGCATACAAATCCAGCCAAGTCACTGCAATCACACACACACACTTCTCATACAGGCATTAGTTCATTGTTCATTTCATACTGCAGTAAAAAAAGAAGAAGTTTGCAATATAACAAAAACATAAATAAAACATAAGATCCTTGTTATTACATTAGCTTAAGAAATACATTTGATTTAATTTGATTAGCATTTTACAGACCGATACAATGGATAAGGTGTTTAGTAAGGTCCACCACCGTTGTTTCTCTCCCCATTAAAAGCTACAGTCAGTGTTTAATGACTTTGATTTAGCCTATCTGAGAATGGGTGTCAGTTTGGTTTGAAATGTGCTGGGGACAGAGACGCATTGTCAGAAGTGCTGGGTACAATGAGGATGCACGCTTTTTTCTCTCTCTTTAGTGCAGGTAATGAAAGGTTCTGAAAGACAGCATACCCATGTTGCTAATTACTAAGAAATAAAATGTATACAAATCTGTCTGGCACGTTTTATGAAGAAAACGTTTCGAAAAAGCATCAGACATATGTTCTGCAACATGTATCCAATGGTGACAACGTGACATGATAGAATAATCTACCAACATAAACAAGAGGGGCTAGGGAAGGAAATTAACTGTGTTTAAGTTCAGAAGGGGCAAACGTGTGGCTACACACAGCACTACAAAAGTCTTCAAGATTGAAAAAGAAAAATATTAGTTGAACGCTGTATCATCAGAAGCTGGCTGATCTCAATTCACAACACGCATTCCATCCAATCTAGCCTACATCAGGCATTCTGACCAAAACTCATGCACTCCCCACCCAATTATTCCAGAATTCAAGCAAAGCAAGAATGACCAAAATACACTTTTTGTCAACAAGAGACTGACTCCACCGACTATCAATTGCAAGTTAAAACAGCCGACCATTTGAGTGCAAAAAAATACAAAATACCTTGCCACAGCACCAGCAAATCTTCAGCAATAAATATCGCGTCTTACCTTTATTTATGTGGCAGTGGTCTGCATATGCATCCTGTGGTGTAGCCTACCACAACCATTTAGATTAACAGGTTATTGCTCTGATACTTTCCATGGTACTAGCAACCTGGTCTGGTGCTTTTTACCTATATTCAGGCTAAAATTACTTGATGTATGATGCCTCATCATTGCATTGAGTATTATAAAAATAACTTAACACGGTGTGTCTTTTTAAGATGTATTTGTTATCGTTCGTAGTGTTGATCAGCAGAGAAATAGTTCGCCAAAGACGTTGACGTCGCTTAGCAACCGAATACGCTGGGGTTGATAAATTACCGGACTACTTGCGGAGTGATACGGAAGAAATTAATCAGAGGCAAAAAATCCACTTTCCTTGACAGCGACCAAATATGCTGGACATGAGCATTCCACGGCATTGAGAAGGGCCGTGTAATAAACAAAAATAATTGACAGCTGAACGTTGGGAAGGCCCATACAAGTGAATGGAGTAGTCATCAGCATTGGGTAGAGCCGTGTAATAATCCATAATAATTCAACCTGAGTTTTTTTTTTTTACAAGTGTTTGGTTGAGCATTTCCTATTATAGGCTACTGCTGTTTAGAATTAAAGTTTGTATCAAGAAAGAAAGACCCAGCGAGTGACGCTCTTATTTAAGCTCTCCTTGCTTGACTGCGATCTACCATCTAGAATTGATTACTCTGAATTTCATACATTGAATTTTGCAACTGACATTGGCATGTTGAATTTGGGGACGTTGAAAATATTTAAGTTGAATTATTTAACATTGAATATTTGATTATGTAAAGGTGAAAATGATTTGTTGATAATTGAAAGAGTTAAATTCATAGGCAAGAAATACAGATGCGTTTCTTCATTGATTAAATATTCAGTGCTTAATATTCAATGGCTTTTTATTTTCAAAATCTGATGACACAGATTTACTTTGTGACGTCCCAGTTGGGTCTTTGACCCCGCCCCTGCTGTGTATGCCTGTGTTTCTCTCCCTCCTGATTAGGAGATTGTCGGCAGGTGTGGGATGGACCGGTGGCAGTATAAAGAGCCTGCCCAGACAGCAGACGTGGCTTCTCCCTCCTCCCAGCATTGGCTTTCCTTTGTCTTCCTTTGTATTCACATGGACTGATATTTACATTACCTTTTTGGTTAGTTACAATTATACTGACTTGCACCACACTTCTTATTGTTATGTTTATTATATAATAAATTACTTATTATTGTGAAAATAGCGTGGTCTCCCCGGTTCATGTTGCATGCATGGAGCCAGCATGTCACATATGGGGGCTCGTCCGGGATCTGTTTCTGGAAGTGGGTAAGGTAAAGAGAATTTTCCTCCACTTGTTTTGGATTGGCAATTTTTGTCAAATTGGCCCTTTGTTTGTACTGACGGGTAGGAATTGCCTGGGCAGTGGCATTAAATGGAATTGGGGGAGACCCGCGCTAAATTAGTTGAGTTGGTTAAAGGATAATTTGAGATTTTGGATTAATTGGTTATTTGGTTGATATGGATTGCTTTGTTTTGGTAAGGGTACAAGCATTGCTTAAAAGGGACATGGAAGCTTTTGTTGAGGCCCTATCGGAGGCTAAAGTTTATAAGTGTACCAAGCGACAATTGTGGGAGGTGGCTGAGCATTATGTTGGAGGGTCTGCGGAAAGATTTAGGAAAAGAGGAACTACAGGAATTGATAAGATCGGGTTTGGTAGAGAAGTCTATTATAAGAACTCAGACTGAGCCCTCTACACCAAACGACTCGGATGAAGATTCGCGTTCTGGGGACAAAGATTTGAGTTTCGAACAAAAAATGGCGCTCAGGCGTTTCGAGGCGGAGCAGAGGCATCTAGGCCGTGACCGTGAAGCTGATTTAGAGCGGAGGCGTCTTGCTTTGGAATTCGAGAAGCTGAAACGAGACACTGACATCGAGAGACTGAGAACCGAGTCTGAACTTCAGAGAGAGAAGTTTAAATGAATTGCAGAGGGGAAAATGCGGGGTACTGAAGCTGGGGAGTCAAGATCGGGCGCAGAGGGAAACCTCTCTAATATGATTAGGTTTTTACCAAGATTAACGACCGAGACCCAGACATTTTCTTCTCCCTCTTTGAGGGGATTGCCGATCAGCGGGAGTGGGAAGATGCGGAGCGCACTTTGCTTCTACAAGCAGTTCTCGAGGGGCGCGCCCAAGACGCATATGTGGCGTTGTCAGTGGTTGAGCGTAGGTGTTACAAGTCGGTGAAGTCAGCAGTATTGCAGGCTTACGAACAAGTGCCAGAGTTTTACAGACAGCATTTTAGAAATTGGAGAAAAGGTGACCGCAAACATACTCTGAGGTGGCCAGAGACCTTGTTGGTTATTTTAACCGATGGTGTTCCGCAGTCAATGTAGTAACCTTGGCAACTGGGTGATTTGGTGGTATTGGAGCAGTTTAAAAACATTGTACCAGCATCTGGCTGCCTTTATAAATGAGCACAAGGTTAAGACGGCCGCGTAGGCTGCCGTACTCTCGGACGAGTATGCTTTAACTCATAGACCTGTCATTCACGATCGGGAAGAGCGTCGGACCACTCGGTACCATGGGAAAGATAGTGGTCAGGTTGTGTTTAGACAGGATTCCTCATATAGGAATAAGGCTGACAATGAAAGGTGCCATTATTGTGGTGAAAGTGGTCATTGGAAGAGGTACTGTCCGTCACTACGGAATAGACTTCCAACCAAGTCAAATTTCAGCAGGCCATCCTCCGCTAATGGGGTTGGATGCGTGGCTAATGTTCGGCAGTCAGACCCCACACCCAACGTTGAGCAGGTGAACAAAGACCCTACGGAGGGTACTGCCTCGAAAGGGGGTTCAGGCTGTGGGGTGTTGGATCTTCCTGGGGAAGGTCAGTGTTTTTCTGAATCCGCCATCGGGCACGTAGGTGAAGGCTACGGACCGTTTATTACGGACGGATTTGTTTCACTTGTAGGTAGTTCAGAGAAGAGGCCGGTAAAGATTTTGCGGGATACTGGTGCTACTGAAACTTTTGTTGTTGAGTCCGTTTTGCCATTCTCAGGGGTGTCGAGCACGGGGAATGTTGTGCTAATTCGAGGCATGGGAATGCAGACTATGTCTGTTCCCCTCCATATCGAACTAAGTTCTGATCTGGTGAAGGGGAATGTTGTTGTCGGCGTGTGCCCTGCGTTGCCTGTACTGGGAGTGCATATCATTTTGGGCAACAATTTGGTAGGAGATCGTGTCTGGCCAAGTGGGCCAGCACTACCAATAGTGACCATCGAGCCGTCCAAGTCTGTGAAGCAAGACGAGTGTGCAACTGTATTTCCTGCAGTGTTTACTGCGTGTGCGGTCACTCGTGCAAACAGTCGGTTGCGAGTCATGGATAGTTTGAGTACAAATAAACGTGCATGCCCACAAATACCAAGTTTGCCATCAACGTTTGAACGCAAGGATTTTATTCTGGCTCAGAAAGAAGATGATGGGTTAACAGAATTAAGGGATGGGGTTTTGTCAGGCGAAGAATTGCAGAGCACCGACCGGGGATATTTAATTCATGATGGATTGCTTATGCGAAAATTTGTATCATTAAAAGATGAACTAATTTAGACGTTGTTGCAAATTGTTGTGCCAAGGGAATACAGGGAACAAGTGTTGAAGACGGCACATGGGGGGGGGGGGGGGCTGGACATTTCGGGGTGAATAAGACGTATGATCGGCTACTACAGCATTTCTACCGGCCACGATTGAAGCGTGATGTGGCAACGTTTATTAAAACATGTCATACCTGTCAAATAGCTGGTAAGCCGAATCAGTCCATCAAGCCGCGCCCCTACATCCGATTGTAGCAGTGGGACAGCCATTTGAACGTCTGTTAATAGACTGTGTTGGTCCACTACCCCCATCGAAGTCGGGTTCGAAATATTTGTTGACCGTAATGTGCCAAACAACAAGATATCCCGCGGCATTCCCGGTAAGGACTATACACACAAAGTCCATCGTTAAAGCCCTGTCTCAATTTATCTCTGTTTTTGGGATTCCGAAAGTTGTTCAATCTGACCGTGGCAGCAATTTCACTTCCAAGATGTTTGCGGAGGTCTTGAATCAACTTCAGGTGAAGCATAGCCTGAGTAGCGCATACCATCCGCAGAGCCAAGGTGCACTCGAGCGATTTCATTCCACCTTAAAGTCTTTGCTGCGAGCGTACTGTTCAGAGTTACAGCTTGATTGGGAAGAAGGTCCGTGGTTGCTGTTGGCAGCACGGGAAGTGTCGCAAGATAGTCTGGGTTTTAGCCCAAACGAGTTGGTATTTGCACACAGGGTTCGCGGTCCATTGTCCGTACTTAAGGATGGCTTGCAAGACTCAGAACCACTGGTTAATCTTATTGATTACGTGCATGGTTTTCGCCGCAGGTTGTTTTTGGCCGGGCGGTGCGCAAAGAAGAACCTGGCTAAATCTCAGGCGCGAATGAAGGAGATCTTCGATCGAGACGCCGAGAGGAGACTGTTTACTCCGGGGGATCAGGTATTGGCGTTATTGCCAATCCCTGGCTCACCGTTTCGGGCAAAATTTTCTGGCCCTTATGATATTGTTCGCCAAGTCACTGATCAAGACTATGTGATTGCAACACCAAATCGTATGAAGTCTTCTCAGCTTTGTCACGTCAATTTATTAAAATCATATTATTCTCCGTCATCAAGGAGTGACGTGACTGCCATGGGATCTGCTGCGCTGGCAGTGGGGGGTACAGCGTCGTCATCTCCCGTGGTGGCAGCTGGTGGGGAGGATGAAGGTGGCCCTGATGACTGTTTGTTATTGCCACGACTGAAAAATTCGGAAGTGTTGAATAACCTTGATGGCCTATTGGGGCATATTTCTGAGACACAGAGGGGTGAACTAAAATCTCTGATTTTGTCATTTTCGTCTTTATTTTCCGATGTACCGACATGCACAAAAGTGATGGAGCACGATATAGACTTGGTGATGCTGCGCCCATAAGGCAGCGTTTCTACCGTGTCCCACCGGCCAAACACAAAATCCTTGAAAATGAGGTTCAGTATTTGATTGACAATGGGCTGGCTAAATCGTCCTACTCAAGTTGGGCGTCACCGTGCTTGCTGGTAGTAAAACCAGACAGCACGTTTAGGTTCTGCACAGATTACCGCAAAGTTAACATGGTAACTAAGCCTGACTCTTTTCCACTTCCTCGGATAGATTACTGTATAGACCGTGTAGGGGCTGCGAAATTTGTCACAAAACTGGATCTTCTCAAAGGGTATTATCAGATCCCATTAACAAAGCACGCACAGGAAGTATCTGCCTTTGTCACTCCGTCTGGCTTGTACTCTTACAATGTGATGAGTTTTGGTTTGCGGAATGCTCCTGCTACCTTCCAACGTCTTATGAATCACGTAATAGCGGGGCTGGAGGGTTGTGCCGTTTACTTGGACGATGTGTTGACAGTGGGTGATACCTGGGCCGTACATTTGTCCAGATTGGCGGCGCTGTTTGAGAGGCTTCGGGAGGCTAACTTAACAGTGAATTTGGCGAAGTGTGAATTTGCCCAGGCGACGGTGGTCTACCTGGGAAAGGTAGTGGGGCAAGGAGAGGTGAGGCCAGTGCGGGCCAAGGTGATGGCCATAGACAATTTCCCACCTCCCTCAACAAAAAAGGAGTTGATGCGGTTTTTGGGCATGGTGGGATACTACAGGAGTTTTTGTTCTAATTTTTCTACGGTGGTTGCCCCACTCACAAATTTGTTGAAGGGAAAGGTTCAGTTTGTCTGGACTGACGAGTGCAAAAGTGCTTTTGATCATGCTAGATTGTTGCTCAGCACGGCACCTGTCCTGGCGGCTCCCCGGCTTGACCATCCGTTTAAGATTCAGGTGGATGCCAGCCAGGTTGGTGCAGGGGCAGTGCTGTTGCAAACGGATGAGCGTCCTGTCTGTTATTTTTTCAAGAAAGTTTAATCGTCACCAGTTAAATTATTCCACAATCGAGAAAGAAGCCCTGGCCCTGGTATGGTCGCTTCAGCATTTCGATGTGTATGTTGGGGAGGGTGTTCTTCCGGTGGTGGTGTTTTCGGATCACAATCCGTTAACCTTTCTCCACTCATTGCAGAATCCGAATCAGCGCCTGCTGCGTTGGGCGTTGTTTTTGCAGCCCTACAATATTCAGATTCGCCACATACGGGGCCTGGACAACGTTATGGCAGATGCTTTGTCCCACGCTCCGGAGTTGATGGAGTAGGTGGTTGATTTCATACATATAGGCATGGGGTTATTTCCAGGGATGCAAACAGGTGAAGGGTCAAAAAGTGAGTACATCGCGGCGACTTGCCGATCCCACACGAGACCATGGAAGGGGCGCAATGATGAAAAGGGCCAAAGATTTCTACTCCATTCTTTATTGAATTGTAAACATATTAGCAATAGCTAGAGTAACGGATTAATACAACAAACAAAACAACATTTTCATTGTCATTTTGAAAGAATTACTTCTTTTTTTGCCACCAGGATCTCGAGTGCCCGACGCCTTTGTTTGGCCGCATGCTTCATTCTTGCCCTCTTTTCGGCTTTGAGTTCAGCCCTTTTACTGTCCTCTGCAGTTTGTGCTTTCTCGTACCCATATTCTTTAGCCCTCTCCATTGCTGAAATCCGGTTATTTTGGCGTCTAGCCGCATCCCTTGCCCCAGCAGACTTGATGTTTTGACACAGCCTTTGATCCAATTTCCCATATTTTGGATCGTCCCTCTTAAAAATTTGAGTGGCGGACATGTTGCCTGATTTTAGTGTGTATTTAACAGTTTGGAATGCATTAAATGTAGGGATAGCCATGTTGCTGCTCTTTGGGTCAATAATGTCCCCCATAAGGTTGAAGGAGGCCTCCACCAATGGGCCATGAAAGATGGAGAGGGCGGCTTTCACGACTTTGCTCAATGCAGGGAACTTGACCTTGGCCAACCAAGTGACCATGTCCTCTCCCTCACTGAATGAGGCCAATTCTGGAGACACACTGTACCCCACTATTTCGAGGTGGACATCACTTTCAGGGTCTGTGAAGTGTTGAAGGTTGGTGGCCAGCTTCTTCAAATGGATCACAGCTTGCGAGTGACCTCTGAGGATGGGGTCTACAGCAGAGAGGGATTGTAGGATGGGGTTCTCCAAAGGTAGTTTCTTTTGTAGATATAGGCCAGGTCTGAAACATGTGGGCCTAGTCCATGGTGAACCAAATTGCAAATTTTAAGTCCTAGTTAATTTCATTCAACATTTACTACCTGAATGGTTTTTACTTTACCTCCCTACATTAGATAGAATCTGACTAAAAGAGTCACTAAACAATAAAGCTTAATGCACAACAGTTTCGACCGCCTGTTTCATTCATCATGTAACACACAAGACCGGAAACCATAGCAACGCCAGTAAACAAACCCCGAGAAGCCCAATCCCTGTGAGCTCCCCGTGCTACGGCCATCCGGAGGCGCAGAGCTTTTGGCTGTGATATTATATATACAATTATATCATATTATATACTACTATATATAGAGCTCCGGGAGTCGCATACGGCAACCATCACTTTCTCCTCCATGCTGCAGTTCACCCCGGACTGCACTGCACTGAGTTTGACGGTTAAACGCTGATTGCCTGTTACGTTACACATGTCACTCAGTGGCCACGCTGTTGAACGCTGATTGGCTGTCATCACACGAAATTCGCGTCAAAGTTGAAATATTTCAAGTCGAGCGAATTTGTCGCGCCACAAATCCTCCTGAACGCGCTCGCCTGTGCACGGCGAAAGTATGGTGTGACAAATCAAAACTTATCGCCGGTTTCCCTCGCAAAAAAATTGCCCGATACGCCTCACTTTGTATGGGATCCTGTCGCCCCGTCGCGTTTGGTGCGAACGCACACATCGCAAGCTTTCACGTTCCCTAGGCCTAGATTACCTACGCCACACATAATTGGTAAGTGTTATCTCTAACTATGCAGGTCTATACGCTAGCTAACATCAGCTCAAGTTAACTGATATCATGGATAAAAATGACCAGTCGTCCGATGTTCAATACCAGGACATAAATCCCAAAAAGGCGGAGAGAAACGGGGAGATTTCGTGTGTGGCCATCAGTTTGATTGATATCGGCCTTCCTTAATTTTCTTAACAGAGTTTTATTTATTTTTTCCCGGGGATAGGCAACCAAAAGCTGCGACTGTCCCCTGAAACCGGGAACGTCTGGTCACTCCATCATGGACACTTCGAAGACAAATAATATTCATGTTAAACTTTCAGCAAAAGACTGCAACCTTACCTTAAGCTCTCATTCTTTACTTTCAGAAACCGGTCGAAATTTTTGAAATTCCCCAACCATTCAGGAGTTACGGTACATAGAAGCTCACGTTACAAATACTTCAGGTGCTGGTGAATCTTGTCTCTGTGATTTGACGGTAGTTCTGCGGAAGTGGTGTGGGCTACCGTAATGATTAATATACGGGCGCAAGCTCTATTTCTCCGCTTGATAGTTTTTGAACGATCTAGATAGCAGAAACGGTTAGTTACGGGAATGAGGAGTGCGCATGCGCACAAAAGCCCCCCCCCCCCCCCCCCCCCCCCCCCCCCCCCCCCCCCCCCCCCCCCC
This sequence comes from Gadus chalcogrammus, assembly GCF_026213295.1. NCBI lineage: Eukaryota > Metazoa > Chordata > Actinopteri > Gadiformes > Gadidae > Gadus > Gadus chalcogrammus. The sequence continues at coordinate 25,880,734 of NC_079420.1, forward strand.
ACCCCCAAACAAAAACTCCTTGGATCTGCATGAACCACACAAGTGACCCATTTGGCCGTCAAAAAAAGTGAGTCTCACTTAAAAAGTGAGCTGTTTGCATCCCTGTATTTCTCTCCTCCCCTGTCCCTCTTAAAGTGCTTTTCCGGGCCCGGTTTTGCTGTGGGACAGGAGTCTTGGGGGGAGATAACTGGTGGTAGTTGGGTTTTGATGTTTTGGATTGATTGGTTATTGTTTTTATTTTGATCGATTATTTTATGTGGTTGTTTCTTTGGAACAGAATCCCATTTAGGTGGGCTTCTGTTTTAAGGGGGGGGATGTGACGACCCAGTTGGGTCTATGACCCCGCCCCTGCTGTGTATGCCTGTGTTTCTCTCCCTTCTGATTAGGAGATTGTCGGCAGGTGTGGGATGGACCGGTGGCAGTATAAAGAGCCTGCCCAGACAGCAGACGTGGCTTCTCCCTCCTCCCAGCATTGGCTTTCCTTTGTCTTCCTTTGTATTCACATTGACTGATATTTACATAACCTTTTTGGTTACTTACATTTATACTGACTTGCACCACACTTCTTATTGTTATGTTTATATAATAAATTACTTATTATTGTGAAAATAGCGTGGTCTCCCCGGTTCATGTTGCATGCATGGAGCCAGCATGTCACAACTTCCATACTATAGTAGCCTATAGTAGAATCTGCATTCAATTTATTTCAAATTGAATGCAGATTCTGACGTAAACGGACATTGCTTTCATATTGTGGATAGTGGATAGTGATTACTTTCAAGCTTTCAAACCATGTAAATGTCTAAACAAATTAAGAATAATTGAGCCACATATATATAAAAAATATATTACATATTATTCGATGATGGGAGATTCCACAACCTGTTGGAAATATACAGGTGCATCGAAATAAATTATCATATTGTGGAAAGGTTAATTAATTTCAGTAATTCAATATAAAACGTGAATCTTGTATATTATATAAATTCATTACACACAAAGTGAAATATTTCAACCCTTTATTTGTATAAATCTTGATGATTATGGCTTACAGCTCAAGAAAACACAAAATTCAGTATCTCAGTATCTTTTACAATATTCTAATTTACTTATTTGAATTAGAATATTGTACAAAATACAATATTGTAGACTCAAGATGTCAAACTCTAATCAGCTAATTACATCAAAATACATGAAAAGGTTCCTGAGTTATTTAATGGTCTCTCACAACGCTCTCTTATTATTATTTTTTTGCATTTAGTATTAATTATTCTGAGTTACAGAATTTGGGCTTTTCATGAGCTGTAAACCATGATCGGCAAGATTAATACAAATAAAGTCTTGAAATATTAAACTTCTTGGTCAAATTAATATATACAATATATAAATTAGACTATTTATTAGTTACTTTTTATTTTGACTAATTATTGAAATGATTGAATTTTTCCACAACATTCTATTCATTGAGATCCACCTGTATATTATAATCAAATCAAATCATTTTTTTTTTTGCCTAGCAACCAATCTACAGTACATTTAAGATAAATGATAATCGAATCTAAACCCCTTGTCACCAAGTAACTAAACAATACATTTTAAATAAATCATAATCTAATCTAATCCCCTCGTTACCTAGCAGCCAAATGCAACATGTTGAAAATGTACATAGTTATCTAATCCCTGAATGGTCCTGTATTTTTAACGGCACTTTTCCCAATTTACTACAGCTGTCTGAATCCCCCCCCCCCCCACACACACACACACACACACACACACCTGGCTGGATGAGGCGTACGAGGCCCTCGTGTTCTGCCACCTTGTGCTTCCAGGTCCTCGTGTTGTTGGCGGCGTCCTCTAGCTTCTTCGTCACCGCCTTTAAGCAAAGTCATATTGGAACACGGACAGGATGTTTCGTTCCACTGGTGATAGTTCAGAACAGATATCAGTTTAGGCGTCCAATTTCCTTTCTCCATAAATTCAATAACGTGCATCGTTTCAAAAAAATCTAACATAAATTACAGCGGTTACAAAGGGAGTCTGAATGATGTCTGATTAATCAACTGGCACAGGGCTTGTTGAAAGGGGAGAGAAAATAATGGGAACTGAATTGTTTGAGTCCGTTCATTCGGTTTTATATAAGTAAGTGTAGCATACCGATGAGCGGTAGGCTGTTGGGAACAGATTAGATGGCTCAGTCGTAGGATCGAATTGTTTTAAAGAACACAGAACACAGAGTGGGACATCGTGGATGTATTTTCTTACTTGTATGTTCTGCAACTTAAGTCTTAGAATTTATTTTTCCTTAAACCCGGTTTATGATGTTCAAGATGCATCGTCGGATTAAAGGGGTAGTTCGGAATTTTGGATATAGGGCCTAATTCCCAAGTTAGCCTTGGTGTTCTTTATCATTGGAGAAAGTTTTCAACACATTTCATTTAGTCCATCTTTTAGTTGCAGAGTTTGCTCGTGCTAGGGGGGTCATCCCTATGTTCCCGGGTCCTATGTTCCCCGCTCGGGGAACAAAGGACCCTTTTTAAAAAAAAAGGTCCTATGTTCCCTGTTTTTCCCAAAAAGGGTCCTATGTTCCCCTGTAGCCATACATACCGGGGAGCATAGGACCCTTTTTGGGAAAAGCGGGGAACATAGGACCCTTTTCTGGGAAAAGGGTCCTATGTTCCCCGCAATCTATCAATCTTTAAAAATATTTAAACTTTGACGCGACATTCGCGTGATGACAGCCAATCGGCGTTCAACAGCGTGGCCTGGTTAAAGTGAATAAATGTCAGCGAGTGACATGTGTAACGTAACAGCCGATCAGCGTTCAACCGGCCAACTCAGTGCAGTGCAGTGCGGGGTGAACTGCAGCATGGAGGAGAAAGTGATTGTTGCCGTTTGCGACTCCCGGAGTTCTTTATATAATAGTATATAATATAATATAATTGTATAATAATATCACGGCCAAAAGCTCTGTGCGCCTCCGGATGGCCGTAGCGCGGGGAGCTCTCGTAGGGATTGGGCTTCTCGGGGTTTGTTTACCGGCGTATGAATAGACTGCGTCAGGTTCTCCGACGTCTCTCCCTCTTCCACAAAAGGTAAAGCCATGCAATGGTATCTCGGCCGAAATTTGGCAGTAATGGTGGAAAAAGTAACAGACCGGGTAACATAGAACCCTTTTTTTTTAAAAAGGGTCCTATGTTCCCCGGTCACATACATATCGGGGAACATAGGACCCTTTTTGGGAAAAGCGGGGAACGTAAATCAACTTAGGATAGTTCTGTAATGGATAAATTCCTATCTTAAGATAAGATAGGATTTCTTCCTAAGTTAAGTTAGGAAACCTCCTTCTGTAATACCAAAAACCCCTAAATGCCTTCCTATCTCAAGATAGGATAGGATTTCAGAGTTAGGAAGTTTCTGTAATGAGGCCCCTGGGGCCTCATTACAGAAAGTTACAGGAGGTTTCCTAACTTAACTTAGGAAGAAATCCTATCTTATCTTAAGATAGGAATTTAGCTATTACATAACTATCCTAAGTTAGGATCCCTAAGTTAGGTGGCCATACACCCTGTCCTAAATTCAAAATAACTGTCAATAAAAGAAGAAAATGGTAGCAGCACTGCTAGGTCTGTATGACAATGAAGACGAGGAACATCACAACAGAAATGTGATGGCTAAAAGGCAACCGAGACCGCATAATGATTTGTTACATTTGTATTTTAATTTCATTTTATCGCCTGCAAAGACAATTAATTTTGAATTTGGTGGAAGAATTACTTTACTACTTTATTACTACCTCTTGTTCTCTGTACCAATACCCGCCATGTACTAGTGCTAGCTTGCCGTTATTAACAAAGATCCTCAACAGTCTCTGTTAACGTTAAAAGTAACTCATTCTATCAATCTCACGCACACTCTGAGTGCAGAAACAGACATAACCTGACGATTGTCGATCGAAAAATCTGATTGAAAGAACAGTTAGGATTACCTAAATTAAGATAAGATAGGATGCCAAAAATAAGATAGGAAACTGCCAACAGGGTAGGGACTGCTTCTGTAATAGGAAATTAGGATTTTTCCTATCTTTGAGTCCCTAACTTAAATTAGGATGAGAAGTTAGGATTTTTTCTGTAATGAGGCCCCAGGCCCTATGTCCAAAATTCCGAACTACCCCTTTAAGACCCCTAGATTATTAGATCGATAGTCGCATTAATCATGTATGTATACATTGAATCGGATTGAAATGCATCCAGTGAATGCGTGCTTCGATTACACCCCATTTACCAAAGGCTTAATTAAAAGTACATGTTTTTCTAATTGTCGTCATCAACAAGGTTGTAAAGTAGTAACTTCGGGCACATCTGTCAAAATAAATGTTTTTTTCTTCCACAAAGACAAATGGGAACGCTATAAGTGCTACAAGCCAGGAAATTACGTCACAAGTGCAACTCGTGCGGGTGGTGTACAATGGACACACTATTACTTGACGACCCCTGGTTTGGGAAACGTGTGCAGGAGAGTGAGATCTGATGAACCAGGGAGAGTGAGACACGCTGAACAGGGGAGAGTGAGACATGCTGAACAGGGGAAAGTGTGATATACTGAACGGGGAGAGTGAGACATGCTGAACAGGGGAGAGTGAGACACACTGAACAGGGGAGAGTGAGACACGCTGAACAGGGGAGAGTGAGACACACTGAACAGGGGAGAGTAAGACATGCTGAACAGGGGAGAGTGAGACATGCTGAACAGGGGAGAGTGAGGCATGCTGAACAGGGGAGAGTGAGACATGCTGAACCGGGGAGAGTGAGACATGCTGAACAGGGGAGAGTTAGACATGCTGAACAGGGGAGAGTGAGACATGCTGAACCGGGGAGAGTGAGACATGCTGAACAGGGGAGAATGAGGTTTGCTGAACAGTGGCGGCGTTCAAGCAGCCCTTCAAGGTTAACATAAAGTTCAAACTCAGCTGCAAAACTTAAGTCATTGGAAATAAAATAAATAGGAGGAAAAAAGCTAATGGGGTAATATTACAATTCTTGGGCATGGTGTATCTCAGCCTATAGGGGCTGCCGAACTCAGCTGTTTAAGTACAGAAGGCCTGGTTCCCCGTGGTCCTCAGTGTACCTGATACTGCTCCAGCGCCCCCTGCCTCTCGCTCTCCAGGTGTTCCAGCTGCTGCATGGCGTCCTGCAGGGCGCTATCCTTGGCCCTCCTCTCCTTCTCCAGCTCCTTTTTCTCCGCCTCCGTCTCCGAGATTGCCCTCTGCTGCCGCAGGTGGATCTTCTCCAGCTCCTCCCTCTTTGTCGACTCCTCCTCCAGTAATCTGCACACACACACAGAATGAGCCCGTCCCCTGCTGTCACCATGGCTGTTTAGTTAATGGCTGCTGCGTAGGTCTGGATGTCTACTTGATCTCTGAAGATGTGTGAACCTTGCGGATCATCTCCAGAGTCTCCAGAGATGGTCTTGAGTTCCTGTGTGAAAGGCCTTAAAGGTAATGGCAGACATGGACGACTGTTTCTGATTAAATGAAGAGGCTGCTATACATTTATCTACAAACATATTAATTACTTAACAGTTTTATAGGATTTCTGGTTAGACAATATTCTAAATTAGAAGAGTAAGAAGCAGAAAGGCAGATGGTTGGACGCACAAACAGAATAGGAGATGTAGTTCAGCTCTGCGTCTCCAGGGGGCGTAATAGTACAGGAAATAACAACTACATTTCTTCAGGAAGAGCTGCTACAAGATAACTCACAAGCTACTTATATAACTACTATTGGAATCATCTCTTTGTCTTCATGATAAGACCGCAGTAGAGAAAAACAGGTTGCTGACACACCAGCATCTGAGTCTGAGCTGAGGAACGCAGAGCTCAGCAGACAGGAAGGAACCGGGACCAAAGAGGAAGTAGGAGAAGCCCCTGCATGCTATATATCTGAGCTCCAATTCATATTTACTCTGTTCTCCAGCCCCTGAATGTTGGCTCTGTTGTCATCAGAGCCAACATTCAGGGGCTGGAGAACAGAGTAAATATGAATTGGAGCTCAGATATCCTGAGATCGTATTTGCAGGCTGTCAATTATGGAAAACCGCCAAAACCACAAATGTGGTTTGATAAACCACATTTGTGATCTTGTTTTGTTTGTTACAAATGACCTCCATGGGGTATTATACAGGGGAGGCTTCTCCAGTGTGGAGATGGAGGAAGATTCTCCTTGACATTGTTGAGAATAAAAAATATAGATTGCCCAGACTACTGTAATGAATTAATGCCCTTAAATATGACTACCTTAATGTCTTTGTATATGTAATGTTTGTTTCCCTAGGTAAAGGGACATTAGCACCCCCTATCAACTATTGAAAATGACGCTTGAGGACGTTCCTCCCTCAGCCTCCACTGACTCCCATTCATTTCCTCGGTGTTGACGGTCTGTGAATAACATGTGGCTCAATAGACCTCTGAAGAATAAGTCCCGCCTCTGAGGCTCCTGGTTCCATGTTTAAATGTCTATGGAAAATAACATCTGGTATTGCAGCTGTTTAAGCGGGCTGTGGACGGGTCCCTCGATTCATAGAGCCCAGAAGTGGATATCTCCGTTCACTCCAATACGGTTGGGGAACAGGAATGTGTCTCCGCAAAAGAAATCTGGATATCAATCAAAGGCTCATAATTATCTTTATATCATGTAATAATAAAATGAGGAGGCGTGGACAGCTGAAAGGAGTCGGTAGTAAAACATGCCGGCCCGGCATAATAATTGTTAAATACTAATTGTTGTCCTGATGGCAGGAGGGGTGTAATTTAAAGATCACATATAGAGAATCATCGGGGGGGGTTATTAACTTATACTTCCATTGTCGGTAAACAATGCGACTGTGCTCGCTCAGACCTCTCGCTGATGAATTTTGATGATGCTACAATGCTAACAATGCTAACATTGCTAGTTAACGAGAATATTTCATGCATCCGGCACGTCATGCACGAGGGAGTGGCTAGGCGCCCATGATGCAGAAGAATATCTCTCCTTGATGTTCCTCTGCGCCATTGAGCAGTTTACATAGCAGGGGTTGACACTAACGGTTGCCCGCTTGCCCGGGGCAAGTAAAAAAAATGTTTGGGCAAGTTGAGATTTTTTCTGGTTGCCCGAACGGGCAAGCTTCTCTTCTCTCGGAAAGCGAGTTAACAGACATGCATCGCTTCAGTGCGAATATAGCCCCGCCTTCTGTCACTCACTCGCAGTGTGGTCTCTGGCAGTGATTCGCTAAAGGTCAGCCAACACAGCTAGCATCTCAAGTGCAGCACCTCCGCGAACGGTTTAGGTAGAAGTTAAATGGAGTAGTGATGGAGGAGTGCAGTTTGGAAGTACTTTGGATTGAGGCAAATTATCAAGGAAAGTCAAGAACACGGTTTTGTGTTTCATAACTGTGCACATGCGCACAGCAATAGCGATCTTTTTCACGAAATTGGACCCTCAAACCACTGTATATATTACATGAAAGCTGAGCCTCCACTTATTCCAACAGTCCAAACCATATCATTCTGTGACTAAAACTCGCAAATAACAACTTAAGAAGAAACGTCCCCTGTTCTTTTAACAACCAAAAACGAAGTATTACCTTTGTGATTTTTGTCCACAAAGTTGAATCTGATCGAATAAAACCACCATAAACAGATTATCCAGTATCTGGGCCAAATTTTGCAACTTAACATGGTGTTTTCAATCAATGAATAAGAGAAGGTTTCTTAGGAAATAGGTAAATTCCCTTCAATCAGAAAACATATTCTTCAGCGCAATCTAGTGGCCATATATTTATTTGCGAGTGTTTGGCTTGGTGCATTCGATTGCCCTGAACTTTAAATAGAGGTGTCAAAATTGTAAGATATCTACCTTATTTGTGTCTCATAGTAAGACAGCGCTCCCAACTGATAACGACCAACTGATACTGATAATTATTTCAGGTGGAAATGTTATCTTCCACTTATGCTGTGTTCCATGGCTTTATTCACTTTAACCAAGCATTATCCCCATTGAATATTTCACTTGCACAACAATCTTTCTTTTGGCCCAAAGATGACATTATCGCCCTTGCAGTTGTGCAGATAATCTCTTTACTTTGGGTATGTTCTTTCCTGAAAAAAACGTTTCCCCTGATATTGAAAATGGTATAGAATATCAATCTTTTTCCAGGAATAGTGTTGAAGTTAGAAAATCCAGTATCGTGACTGACAACCTAAACGCGATTGTGATTATTCAGTTAGAGCTACAAGAAACTTAAAAGTTAAAAAAGACATATCTTTGCTACTACCTCTGACATTTAGTTACGTACATTTGCATCAAATCATGCAGGTCTACATATAATTTGGCGATAGCTTTAATAGGTTGCAACTGTGGACTGAAATCACTTCATGGCACGATGTGACCGCTCGATAAATAAGTAAACAAAGAGAAGTTTGTTATTTTTTAAACACATGTGTGGAAGCTAACATTCAGCTTCAGTCTGAGCTAGGATGATTTTTCTGAGCCCCCCCAAAACCAGGCCGGGTGCCTGGCAAAAAGAGGCCCGTTCACGATTCTGATTATAATTTGGGCAAGTGAACATTACATTCGGGCAAGTTGAACCTGACCTGTACTTGCCCGATGGGCAAGTGCTTTTGAAACCTTAGTGTCAACCCCTGCATAGGAATGAATGGGCGGCCATTTTTCAGTCCGCTGTCCATTCTTTAATAGGTCCATGGGCGGGAGTTGTTCGCAACCATTCACAACCTAACGTGATTGACATTTCACACGTGAATAGACGAGCAGAGTTGGTGCAACCTCCTCCGTAGGCGGGCTCTGGTGCCATTTCAGTGAAGACAAACTATGAAACATTGCCGTTGCTATGCAACCTTGTCTGGGAGAGTCGTGACATCCTAAGTCGGCGCAGATCCGCGTTAGCATAATGCTTCTTCATATTAGTTAACTACTTTAACGGCCCGACAATCCAAAACCCAAGTGGAATCCAGAAGGAAAAAATGTGTGGTTCAAAACCTGAGCAGCTTTAACTTCCTCGCCACGTACAGAGTTTGTCACGTACAATCATTCAAAACCCCCATTTTATTTTCCACAGACATGGAACCAAGAGCCTCGGAGACGGTACTTATTCTTCAGAGGTCTATGCGAGAGAGAAGGAAATTCGTCCTCTGAGTGGGTGGGACTAGCTAAGGGGTCTGAATCGCGGCAAAATATATTCACGAATAGGCTGGAGGCTCTGGCTGCGCTATGTACCAATAAGAAGGAGTCCCGGCTGCGCTTTGAACCAATAAGCAGGAGTCCCGGCTGCGCTTTGAACCAATAAGCAGGAGCCCTGGCTGTGCTTTGAACCAATAAGAAGGAGTCCCGGCTGCGCTTTGAACCAATAAGCAGGAGCCCTGGCAATGCTATGAATCAATAAGAAGGAGTCCCGGCTGCGCTTTGAACCAATAAGAGGAGCCCTGGCTGTGGAGCAGCCCGGAGGGAGCGGTTATCCCCTCAAGTCTAGGCTATGAAAAAAAACGAACCCGCTCAGTCGTATGCCTCTATTCCACCGAGCGGTGCTGCTTTGATCGCTTATATTGGGGTTTCCAGCGAGCGGTGTGGTTCTGTGTGGATCGGTTCACTTATATTGGCGTTTCCACCAACAAAAGTTGGGCAAGGTCCCGAAATCCCCAAAACGCGCTGAGCCTACCTATTTTTCGGCACTCCTCTGTTGGGTTACCAAGCCGTCTGAAAGGTGCCGAAAACGTGGACCTACACACGCCGTAATTCTGAAATCACTTTAAAAAGGTGTTTGGTATGACCAGGTCACTGATATCTTTGCAACACAATTAGCGAGGAGGATTGACCCGCTTAACACCATTACCAACATTCTGAAACATCCATTAATAACCACATTTGCCTCGAACAACGTTAGGTTTACAGCACATGTAATTAGTTGTGAAATAATGTTGTTGTTCTTTTAATTGTTTGTTTCTCCGACCTTTTGTTTGATATTGTGGAAAGGATGTCAGTGAATGATTCAAAGCATGAGGCATTTTAAATGGCATCACTTTTGGTCTTGTGTTGTTTTTCTTAAAACAATTGTAGCTGAAAATATACATAGCCAAATTACAACCAATAGCTTCAGTCATTGAGGGCCCAAAATAGGCCCAATGCTAGGCCCAGATTTTTTTATTTAGTTTTACAAATCAAGAGTAGGCCTGATTTGACTAATTGGCTTTGCATCCTTTCCTTCTCTCCTTGTATTCCAAGACATGCTGCCCACCAGCTTTCAAAGTACAATGCTGCCACTGGTGGATTTGTATCAATTCACATAATTATCCCTCCCTGCTATTTTGTAGTTCACCAAAACACCCTGAAACGACTTGAGTCCCACATAGTTATGCCACCATACGCCACTAACAGTGCAAGCAGGCCAATGGCAACCAAGTGTGTAGTCCTTCCCATGTGTGTTTGGATGTGACGAGTATGTGTGTGTGCGCGTGCGTGTGTGCATGTGACCGTGTGAGTGTATGTGTGTGTGACCGTGTGTGTGTGTGTGTGTGTGACCGTGTGTGTGACTGACCGCGCCTGCAGCCGGCGCACCGTCTCCTCGTCCTGGCGTGCCGCCCTCTCCTCCTCCAGCGCGTCCTCCAGCCGGTGGTACATGTCCTCCAGCTCCCGCACCCGCTGCAGGTACTGCTCCAGCTCGCTGGACTTCAGGGCCACCTGCTCCTCCATCTGCTGCCGCACCTGGGGACGCACGCAGAGGAAAGATGAAGGTGACAGGGTGGGTGTGAGGCCGTAGCCTCCATGAGCCGCTGAGACCCCCCTCATGTGTTCACGCTGATGACAGGGTGGGTGTGAGGCCGTATCCTCCATGAGCCCCCTGAGACCCCCCTCATGTGTTCACGCTGATGACGGGTGAGTGTGAGGCCGTATCCTCCATGAGCCCCCTGAGACCCCCCTCATGTGTTCACGCTGACGACGGGGTGAGCGTACCGTCTTCTCTCTCTCCAGGTCGGTCCGGTAGCGGTCTTGGAGCTCTGTCTGGGTCTGCAGCCGCCGCCGCTCCTCCTCCGCCGCTCTGGCCGCCGCCTCCTCCAGGGCCTGGCCAATAGCAAGCAGGCAGGAGATATGTTAGCCAATAGGAAAAGACCCTGCAGACTATTTTCAAATAAACATATTGACATTTACACAATGTTCAGGCACATAAGTAGAAAAAAGCAGAGCGCTAAAAGCACCTTTAAACCCTGACCAGGAAAATTCATGTTTATACACTTAAATTATACATACATCATACACGTCATAGGAATGAACTGTAAAGTACAGTGTTTTTTGGGGTGATTTCTGACACCAGAGTCCCTTTGGGCGCAGGACCGTATAAACACAATGCGGTGTCCCTGGGAAATATATCTCAACTATACGCCCGTCCCCCCAGAAGATATCAGACATAAGCAAATTTACTAACGTGTCCAACTACCTACATGTAGGCATATGATCAGTGAACAATATATTCAAATGAAATGTGTATCAATTCAAAATGTGTATCAATTCAAAAAGAACAGCACTCAATTCAAAATGTCAAAATCGACTTTCGTTATTTGACCCTTTAGGTCTCCTCCTCACAGAGGCGGAGTGGCCGTCGGGACGATCGGGAGATTTCCCGGTCGGCCGGCCGGCCAGCGAGGTCAGGTGGACCGGCCCGCAATTGTGTAGCGGCCTGCGACGTCTGTTGGACCGGCCCACAGTTGTGAGCGGCCGCGAAGCGTCTGCAAGCCGGCCCTGAGCATAATTTATTCCCAGTCAAGACGCCGTGAAAATCCCCAAAATAAACAAAATATGTCTTGAGAACATCCAACCAATATTTATACCACTTGCTTACTCTCTATGTCTCATTTATGGTTCCACACAGAGCAGAACTGTGGCCTATTTTACACTTTTTTATTTTCTTAATTATAATTATATCATTCATTTTTAACGTTTTTTTTTTTATTACTGAAAAAAAACAAAAAAAAAACGTTGTTGGCGGGGGGGGGGGGGGGGGGGGGGGGGGGAAGGGCCAGGGAAGGGGAGGATTCTCCCGGTGGCTATTAGTGTCCCACTCCGCCCCATATAGGCAAGTAACTCCTTCAATATCTCAAACGGCAATATGATAAATGAGTAATGATTGGACTTTCAACAATTTCAAATGAATAATATTAAGAACATGTATATATTTATTTATTATATTTTTTCAGGTGGTGCCCCCCCTCAACTGGTTGTTAATGGTTGGTGCCCCTGGGCACGGGCCCGAGTGATCGGGCCCGAGTGATGAACAGGGCCGGAGATGATCCGGCCCTGTTTGGGCGTGACTTAAAGGTTTGCTGAGGTCAGCAAACTCTGGATGAACGATGAACCAGAGGCCGCAAAACCTTTCATTCAATCAACACACCATCTCATGAACAGACTTGTTTTGTGCTTTTGTAATCAAAGCGACCTGGCCCAATATGTTCGTCTGTGGATATATTATATGATATATAAATATATCTATATATGGACGGGATTGAAGCTCAGCTTGTTTTTAATCCCTCAGTGGCATGTTGGACCATGTGTAGTAGAGACGTCTTTAGATAGAGACTCACTAACCACAGACTCTTGTTACCAGTCTTAGCCTGTCGCTTTTTATTCATTAGTTCTTGGTGATGGAAATATGGACAATCCAGTCATGATCCTACTGCTGATAAGCAAAACCACGTTTCATTGGAACAAACTGTTCTTGTATATTTGTGTGTGTGTGTATATATAATATATAAACTAGGCACAAAAAGTAAGGAAATTTGTGTTTGGTTGATTCTTTCGTTGTTGTAACAATGCTTCTTGCCAATAAATCTTATACCGTTGGAAAGCCTGAAGCCTTCCCTTTTAAATGGTACCACATGTGTAAGGAAGATGCATTTGTGGGATGAGTAGCAGAGCTGAGTAGGTAGGTTGCGCCCAAGAAAAATATGCAATCTTCTCTGCCAATGCCAAACAGCCAACTCTGCCATTGACTCTTGTTTGGTGTTTGGTGTATTGGATGATTGAAGTTTGAAGAAACAAGACATATTGGTAATTTATGTTGAGTGATGAGTCAAGATTCTGCCTATGGCATTTGGATCGTAGGGTCAATGTGTGGAGAAGATGCAGAGAACTCTGTTGATTGCTGCACCGATAGAGTAACATATTATGGTGGAGGCAGTGTGATGGTGTGGGGCGGCATCTGCCTCACTGGAAAAACATGGCTTGTAATCATTGGAGGCAATCTCAATGCAGAGATATCGAGATGATATTCCTTAACCGGTGGCAATCCCATATCTCCACAGTCTGGGACTGAACATTGAGGCAAGGCAATATGAGGCTTACATGAGAGCTTCTCATCAAGCCACAGCCCAAGATATTTATATTCATCAACTCTCTCTATAAGAGAGTCATCATCAATAAAAATACGAAGTTTCATAAAATCAACATCAAGCTCTTAAAAAAAACTTTTACGCAAGTTAAGGACTTGTTTAAGGTCAGAGAGAGTGTCCTGTAGTAAGTTTAAAGAAAGCTGCAAGTTATCAGTAGCAGCCTGGGGGGTATCTGCAGTATTGCAGAGAATAGTATCATCTTCGTACAGATGGGCGAGGCAACCAGTTACAGAAGAGACCAGGGGTCTCATTTATAGAACTGTGAGTGGGATCGTTACTAAAGGTGTACGTACGACCAAAAGCAAAGTTTTGCGTGCGCCAAAAAAATATTCAGACTTATAAAAGCCTGCGTACGCACCACCTCTAAGCAATCTTTGCTTTATAAATCACAGAGTGCCTTCAAGTGTTGTGCAGCTGAATCAGCTTCACGTTCCGCCCTGTACACGCCTTTCTTACTCCATAAATGGTCAATGCAAACGACCTCATGAATGTGCATATAAAACGGACTCAGATGCAAAGTATTATGTCTTGTCGGAAACAATGGCACAAGGACTGAGAAAAGCAAAAAGCAAAATTCTCGGAGGTTGAAGTGGGGACACGTGTGGGTGAGGTGGAGGCCCAAAAAGTAGTTTTGTTCGCGGTCACGGGACTGGGATCACTAACCAAAAAAAAGCAGAAGTGAGTGGCAACATGTGCTGCAGCAGTGAACTCTGTCAGTGGCACGGAGCGCACAGTCCCAGAATTATAAAAGAAGTGGTCTGACATAAAGGTACATATTTTTATGTACCAATAAATCGTTATGGTCCCTCTGAAGGACCCTCTCCCTCCGAATCCTGCAATTTGCATGGTCCTCCAGCAGTGCCAGCGTGCCATGGTGCAGCATTACGCACAGGGCTCACCGCTGTATTTATAGGGTTACAGTAATAAGACTGACCGAGAACACCTTGGATAATCAGTTTGTAATCCCCCACGTAAAATTGTTTCTTCAACACTAACCCCTTTTTAATGCTGATTTGTCATGAAAAGCATCAAGAGGAACGGACAATAATATAACGATTGTGATGAGGAGTACTGTGGCTTGGTTACCCAACTTGGGATTTAATTGACATTTGATTATGTGTTTACAGTGTCACATAAAAATATTATGTTATTGTCACCATGGTCTGGACAGATGTTTTATTCCATGCAGTCGCGCCGTCAGTGGACCGTATGGAGTGACGGGATTAAATATAGATTCTTTTTTTTCATTTTGATTCTAAGGAGATGTTTCTGGAGTTATAACTGAGAAATAACGCAGTTGACTTCTATTATTCAGATTACATAGATTTAATGCATGACACGGGTTGAAATTAAACTTATGAAGGGCGATGATAAAACATAATCGTTCTTCTCACTCTACATTTCTTCTGTCTGACTTCAGTTCACCACCACACCGTCAGCGTCGCCAATTCTCTTTTTCCTCCAAACCATGCGTACGCATGGGTCAGAGTTTCCTTAGGGCTGTGCACATTCTCCCGCGAAGTTAGTTTTTTATAGATCACAACCTTGGCGTGGAAAGTCACGTACGCCACTTTCAGCCCCGTTTTGTGCGTACGCAACCGTTATAAATGAGACCCCAGCTCATTAATATAGATAATAAAAAGTACAGGACCCAATACAGAGCCTTGAGGAACACCTTTTGTTAAAGATAGGTTGTCATTAAACCACGCAGAAGCACCTGTATCCAAGCCTACGTTGTTGGTTACAAGTGTGATAGCAGTGATGTTTCTATGGTTAGGTCTGAAACCGGATTGGTGAGGACTAAGAATAGAGTGGCTTGACAAGACACACTTGAATTGAGAGTTGACTAAGGTCTCAAGTACTTTGGCCAGGCATGGAAGTGTAGAGATCGGACGATAGTTATCCAGATTCTCCTAACCCTTGTGCAATGGAGTGACACGTGCAGATTTCCAGACCAGCGGAAATAAGCCCGGAGGAATGGAACGATAAAAAATTTAAGACAGTGGCTCACTGATAGTTGGAGCAGCAAATTTGACCAAAAAGGAGTCTAAGTGATCTTCACCAATCTATGACTTAGGGTCTGTAGATTGTACGGTTCTGAGGACCTTAGTAGATGTAAATGGCTGAAAGGAGAAATGCGAGACACGGTCCAGGGGGTGACCAACATTGAATAAATGACCAGCTTCAGAGACCTCAGAGGGGGAGGGACCAGGAAACAGCTTATCCAATAAATGACGAGCTTCAGAGAAGTGTTTATAAAAGGCAAGTCTAAATAATTTGGATCAGAGATCGCACATTCATTTATTTCAATATTGAGGGGCAGAGCACTAGAGGCCGATTTTTTGTCATGTTGATTTATGGTATAAGATTTATGCCAAAAAGCATTTTTACAACAACGAGATTATCTACCAGACACAAATTTCCTTACTTTTTGTGTTTATATATATATCCTACCTAGTTTATATATATATCAGTCGAGGCTTCTGCAGTGAGGAGAGGGAGGAAGATCCTCCTGAACATTGTTGAGAATAAAAAATGTAGATTGCCCAGAATACTCTAATAATGAATGAATGCCCTTAAATATTACTACTTGAATGCCTCTGTATGTAATGTTTGTTTCCCTGGGTAAAGGGATATTAGCACCCCCTATCGCCTATTAATAATTACTTCAGGAGGTCGTTTCTCCCGCAGCCTCCGTTAACTCCCATTAATTTCCCTGAAAGTGTTGGCGGCCGGTGAATAACATGGGGCTCAAAGGGATAGAGGAGGAAAGTCCACCTCTGAGTGGGTGTGACTAGCTAAGGGATCTGGATCCCACCTACGTCTGTTCATAGCGCATTGCTGTGCTATGAACCTAGGAGCCCTGGCTGTGGAGCAGCCCGGAGGGAGGGGTTATGCCCTCAAGTCTAGGCTTCAGGGACCAACAAACCCGCTCAGTCGTATGCCACATTTCCACCGAGCGGTGCGCTACTGTTCGCTTATATATCACCCTGCGGCCGGGATGCGGAGCCCGCGGCCGAGCTGTGGAGCCCGCGAGGAGGATTTACTTGAGCTATAAATGAAGTCCCTCAATCTTAATTGGCTTAACACCATGACCAACATTCTGAAATACCCATTAACATCCACATTTGCCTCAAACAATGTTAGGCTTACAGCCCATGTAAATATTTGTGAAATAAGGTTCCTGTTGTTCTTTTAATTGTTTGTTTCTCTGACCATTCTGTTCGATATTGTGGAAAGGATGTTAGTGAATGATTCAGAGCATGATGCATTTTAAACGGCATCACCTTTGGTCTTGTGTCTTCATTTTTCTTAAAACAATTGTAGCTGAAAATATACATAGCCAAATTACAACCAATAGCTTCAGTCATTGAGGGCCCAAGATAGGCCCAATGCTAGGCCCAGATTTTTTTATTTAGTTTTACAAATCAAGAGTAGGCCTGATTTGACTAATTTGCTTTGCATCCTTTCCTTCTGTCCTTGTAGTCCAAGACATGCTGCCCACCAGCTTTCAAAGTACAATGCTGCCACTGGTGGATTTGTATCAATTCACATAATTATCCCTCCCTGCTATTATGTAGTTCACCAAAACACCCTGAAACAACTTGAGTCTCATATGCCACCCTATGCCACTAACAGTGCCAGCAGGCCAATGGCAACCAAGGGCGCAGTCCTTCCTCCCTCACTTTAAAAACCACCAGCCGCCACTGATATATATCAAATCAAATCATCACAAACACACACAAACATAAACAGACACAAAATGTTTGTTAATTTGACAAGATTCCACCCTTCAAAGGATTAAATCCAAAACACAAATTATCACGTCAACCACAAAAAATATATAAAAACCTAATTCTAATCTACTCTTTAATCTTTTTCTCATTCATTTGAAAAACAAATGTCTTCGTTCTTCCTTCATGGCGTTATAGGGATTAATGTAAATAATTCAGGAAGTAGGAGGGTAGTTAGTAGTGGTAGTTAATTTTCCAGTAAAACATGAAAGTAAAGTTGTTTTTAAAGCATAATCAAACCCGAGATCAAGTTGGGTGAACCAAAATACATAAATCATTTTGGAGCACCATGGCTGAGGAGGTTTAACCTCAGGAACACAGAATCCTTTCCCTGGATCCTCTCCTGCCTTCTTCATGATCTCTCAGTGCCCATTAGAAAGTTATATACTGATATTAGTTTGCATGCCGGACTGTAGAGGATCTGGTTTTAAAGGAAGTTAAAGAAAGAACAGCCGACTGTGACTCACTATGTTAAAGTCATATAGCTGGCAGGGAAAAATTGTTCAACACTTTAACCACACAGCTAAAAGTGTGGACTGTGGGGTGACGATTTCCAGTTCCTCCTAACGACTAACTGACATTTGTTCCTTTTGATAGTTTGTGTTAAATAACTTCTGCTTATGCTAGTAGCCTCCCTCCACTGGCGTTGCAGAGCCAATCTGTTTTTAACATTCTAACCAGACCTTTGACCTTGAACCTCAGTTGGACCAAATGTTCTTTTGGCCAGGCGGTACATCCTGATAACATACAACCTCTTTTATCACCAACGTGTGAGCGCTAAGCAGACATCAGTGCAGGACAGTGTGTGAGCACGGTGTGTGAACAGAAACAGCACCACACTCACAGAGACAGTCTCTCTGACTGCTTTGTGTCTGCTGTGTGTATGTTTGTTTGTGCGTTTATGTTTCTGCTAGTTCTTCTAGTTGTGCTCGTGCCAAGAGTGTTGTGCGACAGTGACTTGCAGCTCAACAGAACACTGTTGTGTGTTTCTCATGCTTTCAGGACAAGTCATGTGACAAAAAGAGATTGTTACGGGGGTGAAACCAGTATATGTACTCATCTGCATATACGCTATGGATGTCAGTCCTTTGTGTGTGTGTGAGCCGTTTGTGCTATAGTGTGTTCATGCCATAGTGTGTGCCATTGTATTTTGTAGAGGCTGAAGTATGACCAGACGGTAAACGTTTTAACACTGCCAATTATCCCTGTCTTATGCACGCCTTTTTCCCGGCATGGTTCGCACGTTTACACTGCCCGAGGTAAGTCCCCTTCCCGGGTGGGTAAATTGATTTGACCCTCCCGGACCGTACACACATTGGCGGTTTCTTTCTGATGTAAATGCGACTAGACGGCTCTGCGGTTCCAGGGGCGGGACTTGGGTTGTGTTGTCTAGACAGATACACTACAGCAATATCAACATGAGTAGTTCCACACTACACACACAATACAACATGAGTAGTAACACACTACACACACAATACAAACAACGCACAACACTACACAGACACTACACACACGCTACACAAAACACACCACACACCCACACACAAACTACACACCAACACAAACTACTACGGGTCTATAAATGTGGTTTACCCCTCAGCCTGCATGAGGAATGTGTATAGGAACATCGACAGGGCGTTTCTTCACCTTGTCCTAGCACTTATCCAGTGTTCACTGTGACTAGGCCTAACCCACCTGATTGGTTCAACTGGTTTATCCGCTGGCTAGAGATTGGAAAAATCTAAACTGTTGATATTAATGATGCCTTTTCTTTAAACAGACAGACACACACACACACACATACACACTGTGGCAACCCGACCCGGGCCAATTAAGGACATGCAGCGCACCTGAGGAACAGGTGGAGAAGCAGGGCTTAAATAGCCTGCTTTTGCACTCATTCAGGGCTCTCCCAGCCCTGGAGCTCCTGTACGGAGAGACCGGTCCTCGTGGGTGAAGGGATTCCACCCACGGGGGATTGGACCGTCGATTCCTCCCAGGTTTTTTCGTTGTTGTATTATTTTCGGTATGAGACTTGTTTGATTTTGGATTAAACATGCCTTTTTGGCTTTTGCCCAGCAAAGTTGTGTCCTGTTTCAGGAGGTGGTGGTTCGCTCACCGTGCCAGGTTGCCACAACACACACACACACACACACACACACACGATTCCCCCTCCCCCCGGGGGTCTCATCCACATCCACAGTGTGTGAAATTATTTATGAGGGGGAGGGGTCTCCTGCTGTTCATATTCATGAGGGCAGGCAGGGCTGAAACTGACCCCTCCCACAGAGAAGTTGTTCTGCTTGGATCTTATTCAGGTAAGCTCATTAAGGCCCCGTCCACACGAAGCCAATTTCATGGCGAAACCGCAAAGGTCTTGTACGGTTCGGCCTTCCGTACGGTTCGGCCTTCCGTCCACACGAAGCCGACGAATCTGCTGACCGAAACCGTAAACTTCTGAAACCACCCTCGGAGGTGGTTTCAAATCTACCCAGTTTCGTTTTGGATTCGTCTGGATGCCTGAAACCGTAAACCATGACGTCCTCGCCCCACCCTCGACCCTCTAGCCAATTACTGTTAAGCCCGTGGAGTCTCACCCTTTATGCGCATGCTCCCCTCTTCTTCTTATTTATTTTCCTTCTGGATTTCTGTAGCAGAAGCAGCGCCCCTTATGGGCCTGGAATGTGTACTACAGCGTTTCCACAGATCTACCCGGTTTTGCTTGACTCCGTCTTTACGGAGATACTCCGAAACCGGATAGATCTAAACAGTAACGGTTTCGCCCGTTTCGGCTTCGTGTGGACGGGGCCTTAATGGCGTGTTTCCAATGGTGGTTGAACTTCGGCCCAGCACGCTTCAGCCCAGCAGTGAAGTTGTGGTATAGCCCAGCTCAGTTACGGCTCGTGTTTCCACCACCGACAGTACCCTTATGGTAGGGCGGGGTTTAAGCCGGATGGTGATAGCCGTGGCAGCTACTTAAGCATAGCACGTAAGCATGACCTCATAGCAGCCCCTCACAGTGTAGCCTGCAAATAAATCCAAGGAAAAAGAAGAACGCGAAACAAGAAGGACGTCTAACTTTTGCGCAACATTTCTTCAATAAACGAAGCCTTCGCTGTACCTTGCGGATAATGTGTTTATTTGTTATTATCCCCCTGTCACACAAAAGTGATGATTCTGTCGACCTATCAACAGACGGCGTGTGTAGCTCAAAGTTGTTGGCACCCTTTCAGACGTTTCAGTACCCCAACGGAGGAGTACTGCGAGATGAGTACGGCTCAATACGGATCACACCCACTTTTGGCGGTGGAAACGCCAACTGTGCCGCACCTTGGCATACTGAACCAACCCGCAACCGCCCTTGGAAATGTGCCATAAGTTCTTGTTATATGTTCTTGTTCTTTATGTGGAGGATTTCTTTCTTTGATGTGTGTCTGTGTGTATTAGAGCGCTGGTCATTCAAAAAACATAAGGGTACTGCCGGCGGTGGAAACGCGAGCCACACCTAACCGCACCTAATCAAAAAATCGAACTGCAGCGCTCAGTGGAAACGCACCATTAGAGAACGTCACCTGGCAGAGTTGAACGGTAGCAGACTGTGGGAGACATACAACCTTAATCAGGTCTAATTGTATTGATTATGAATGACACCCGACACAGCCCGTGATTTCATGGAGAGGAAGGTTAATGTGCAGTTCTGACGTGAGCGACTTACCCTTAACCCTGACTATAAAATGATCCTACCTCCAGGCTGGGTTCATTCGCAGGGTGCAGATCTAGGAAGAGGGTTGGGGTTGGGGTTAACCCACCTTCCTCATGGCCTCCAGCTCCTGCTGTTTGGTGTCATTGGCAGCCGTCAGCTCCTTCATGCGGGCCTCCAGGTCCTCCTGCTCTGCCTGCAGCCGGCCCCGCTGCTCCCTGCGCCTCAGACGGGCCTCGCGGTGCGGGGCGGGCAGGCCCAGACGCAGCAGACTCACACACGTCTGGATGGCTGTGGACCAGAGACCACCAGGTCAGAGGGAAATGATGGAGAGATATGAGATCTAGAGGTATGGTGTGATAGAGATATGATGTAGAGATATGAGATCTAGAGGTATGGTGTGATATAGATATGATGGAGAGATATGAGAGCTAGAGGTATGGTGTGATAGAGATATGATGGAGAGATATGAGATCTAGAGGTATGGTGTGATAGAGATATGATGGAGAGATATGAGAGCTAGAGGTATGGTGTGATAGAGATATGATGTAGAGATATGAGATATAGAGGTATGGTGTGATAGAGATATGATGTAGAGATATGAGATCTAGAGGTATGGTGTGATAGAGATATGATGTAGAGATATGGTGTTATATAGAGATATGTAATATATAGAGATATGATGTGATATAGAGATATGTTGTGATAGAGATATGATGTAGAGATATGGTGTTATATAGAGATATGTAATATATAGAGATATGGTGTGATCTAGAAATATGTTGTGATAGAGATATGATGCAGAGATATGGTGTGATATATAGAGATATGGTGGAATATAGAGATATGGTGTGATATAGAGATATGGTGTGATATAGAGATTGGGGGCCCTATTTTAACGGTCTGAAACGCAAGGGAGAAGCCCAAAACTGAAGTAGCTTTGTGGGCTTGGCTCTGGCGCTGTTGCTATTATCCCGGCGGATAAATTACTCTTGCGCCCGAAAATCTAAAATGGGCTGGTCTGAGTACCCGTAGGTGTGTTTTGGGCGTAACATGCAATAAACCAATGAGAGTGCCATCTCCCATCCCCTTTAAGAGCCATGAGCGCATTTGAACTTGACGAGTTGATATTTTGACAGCGTGTTTGCAGTCTCCGATGAGACAGTTGCATGACCACATGAATATCAAACTTCAAATGGCTCAGTTTATGGCCAAATAATATGGCCAAATAATCTGGCCTTATTCACACATGAAATAGCGTCTTCTTCTACAACTTCAGAAACACTGAGTCGTCATGTAAATTTCGGCAAAGAGAACTTAACACATATATGATATGCGGTCCTGTGGCCACAACTGTGGGTCTATTTAATGATATGCGGCAATACATTAACAAACATTGTTTCTTACCAATATTGTATACATTATCGTTATCTGCTTGTGTTCATAATATGCATGTGTCCCCCCGTTAATGTACATTGCCATGGACTGTATTATTCGTTGGGTGTGTTTAAACATATGGCTGCACACGTACAACAAGCATCACCTGCATTCATTCATTCTTTTAAACACTCACTCGCAGTAAAACTATGTTTCCTCCCGATCAAATACTCGTCAATCCTAAAAGTTATGGGCTTGTACATGTTGTCTGGGTCGGGAAAATACGTGTTTGTTGTACAGTGTTTTTAAATGCATTGATTTAAAAGTACAACTTATTGCCGCTGTATCAGCTGTTCTTTGTTTTCCTATTATTATTATTATTATTATTATTCTGTCATGGGAGTCTATGGCAGCCCATAGAACGCCTTGGTCAAAAGTTGTTAAATTTGGCACACTGGTTCAAGACAGTCCCATTAGCCCATCTAGCAAATTTGAGGTTGCTACCTCATCAGCTCTAGCGCCACCAACAAGTCAAAGTTGGACATGCATTCATGTTTATAACTTTCGACCCATTCATCCAATATTGACAAACAAGGTGTCATTTGATTCCTTGTTCCAAGCCGAGTTCAACGCACCCTATGTCGTCGTTTTGCACCATGATTTTCCGCCATCATGGTTTATGTAAAAAACCTTCAAAATGCATCTCCTATCACAAATTTGGTCCATTCCTCTCGAAACTTGATCTTCAGGCCAGATTTTGACAGCAAAGACGCCAAACTGGAAGTGAGCCAATATCTCAGCAGCACTTTGACACATCAAAACCAAACTGTTTTTAATGTAGCGCTGTTATTAATGTAGATGTGTTTGAACTCCTCTCTCTATTCACATGTAGCCTAGAAATCTAGACGCCCTAGCGTCAGCAAATTGAATTTGCAGCCAGGGAGGTCTAGCCTTCTGTCGTCGTTTTTCGCTGCTGGAAACAGAAAATGTGAAAGGCCAATCAGATCGTGAGGGGCGGAATCGAGCCGAATGACGACAGAGCTGCGACAGTTCCGTGTTAGAGGTAAACAATAATGGCTGCTGCTGCTGGCGAACAGCTGTCTTTCGACTCGGCTTTGGCCGCGACTCTTCAAGACTTGAAGTTATCCTTTTCTTTGAGAAATGAACAAAGAACTGCACTGAAGTCTTTCCTGGAAAAGAAAGATGTATTCAGAGTTTTGCCGACCGGATACGGTAAAAGTTTGATTTACCAACTAGCTCCGCTGGTGGGGAAACGTATGGGACTCTGCCACAGCCCTCTCAATCCACCATTCGCAACACTTCCCCATAGAAATTTCCGTCGCTCTGACTACGTCACCTTCTTCGTTGCTCTGATTGGTTGTAGCGCTATCCTATTGCGTGCAGAGGGAACTTGAAAGACAACCGCTTATCCCGCCCACACTGCCACCGTACGAGACCAGACCCAATATCTTTCCGATATGGGTCTGGCTTGCCAGGCTAATTCACATGAGTATATTTCAAACAAATTTTCAATGTCTGGTGATACTATCAGACTTCCCCTTATAGCGAGTAAATGACTTCTCACGGAAACATCCGCGACAGCTAATCATATTCGACCACGAAGCCGCAAAATAGGAAGTAAGCAGATTTCTCAGCAACCCTTTGACATATCATAACCATATATGACCGCCCCATATAGCTAATAAAATATATATTAAAATATTGCCAGAAATTGGCTGCCATGTTGAAAGTTGTCAAAATCAATAGTACATATCAACAGGCCACAGATTATGTCCAATCATCATGAAACTTGCCATATATGATCTTCAGACCAAGCTGAACAAAAGTGCCCAACAGCTTTTTCTAATTCAAAACTTTCTGGCCGTGACAGCCATCAGACTTGACAGCAAAGCCGCCAAACAGGAAGTAAGCCTGTTCTCAGCAACTCTTTAACATATCGTAGACAAACTTTGCCACATAGACTCATGACACCATTCTTGGGACACCCAAACAATTTGGTGACCTTTGACCTCAGGGGGACGTCAAACAACAATGACTTTATTTACCATTCCGCCCAATTACAATATAAAATGCAAATCTTACTGGATTAAGATAAGATAAGATAGACTTTATTGTCATTGTACAGTCACCTATACAACAAAATTGGGAGATCAGATGCTTCATGAACCACCTCAACATTGGATGCTTGTTAACATTGTGTTTCTGTTAGGGATATTGCTCCTAATACCCCTATGTATTTGTGTCATTTGCGCTGGGATAAACGATTAATCTAGCGATTATTTTTTCAATGCATCGAAAAAATACATTCATTTTCGATTCATTTCTCAGTCCGATTCGATTTTGATTCGATTCGATTATCGATTATCTCCCCATTAATTGACTAATAGCAATTTATACATGTTGATTTACATATCTGAATGAAAAAAACATGAATTCCTTAACATTGCAATACATGTTTATTGCCTTTAAATTCCAAAATAAAAGTGCAAAGTAATGCATTCTTATAATTCTACAGTGCTCGGTCATCTGCAGCTGCTCCCGGGTGGCGCTGTCACGTTAAAATTGTACCGGGGGCGAAAATTGTACCGGCCTACGTCATCGTTTGTTTACATCCTGACAACCTGCCCTGCAACAGACGACGCGATGCAGAAAACATGTTTCCAAACGACGAAATAACATAATACAGATAGCGGATCGCTATCTGTATTATGATAGATAGTGATAACACTTGTTTTTACTTTATATTTGTATTGTATTTAATTGTTTAATCGAAACAATAAAAAAAATTGCCCGCGAAACGGGCGATCGCGTCAAATGACAAATGTTTTGCCCGCGAAACGGGCGATCGCGTCAAATGACGTAGGAGGGTTCTTGAAACATAATACAGATAACGGATCGCTAGAAAACACTTGTTTTTACTTTATATTTGCATTGTATTGAATTGTTTAATCGAATTTAGCTAGTAAACTGAGTGTTTTAAGCAGGTTTCATAGTCTAGAATGTTCAAGAACCTTCCTACTTGATTTGACGCGTCATTTGACGCGATCGCCCGTTTCGCGGGCAATTTTCTTTATTGTTTCGATTAAACAATTAAATACAATACAAATATAAAGTAAAAACAAGTGTTATCGCTATCTATCATAATTCAGATAGCGATCCGCTATCTGTATTATGTTATTTCGTTTGGAAACATGTTTTCTGCATCGCGTCGTCTGTTGCAGGGCAGGTTGTCAGGTTGTCAGGATGTAAACAAACGATGACGTAGGCCGGTACAATTTTCGCCCCCGGTACAATTTTAACGTGACACCGCCTCTTCAGGTGCTGGTGTATTGCCGTGGTGCTAGAATGGAAAGCCATCTCCATTTTGCATAGACGACATATCACAGAATCGTTTCCTTTTACATTAAAGAATTCCCATACTTTAGAGGAACGAGTGCGTGGCGCCTTGCACTTATGAATGTCTGAGGAGCCACTCGCGTTTGTTTTGGGGTTTTCAAATCGACGCGCATTTATCGCGTCAACGTAATTTATGCGTCAACGTCATTGATTACGTCGACGAAACACAGAGACGTGTTCCAGCGCAAATGCTACATGGTGCTATCTGACAGATCGATAACACAGTTGTGCGTCTGACCGACAAACACCTGGGCCCCGTTTCCCGAAAGCATCGTTAGCCTAAGTGGATCGCAGAGTGGGTTGTACGAGCATCGTACAGTTTTCACACCGTTTCCCGAAAGCATCGTTGGTAAAGAAACGTCTTGAAAACGCTCGTAGCTAACGAGTGCTCCAGGGTACTCGTAGGAAGCTAAGAGCATCGTTAGCCTACTATAGAGTGAACTCATCATTCCATGCGGGTCTTCATTCATAAAAAAATGAAAACATTCGGGAGTATGCAATAATACAAATTATTCTAAAGAGGTCAGAGACTCCGTGCACAGCCCCGCCTTCCCCAGTGAACCAAGAAATCTCGCGCCGTGACGAACGGGGGATTTGACCCCCTCGGTTTTACACAGGAAACTTGAGATAAGAAGGTGATATCGCCGGGCTTGCCAATAAGCTGTGACCGAACCGGCTCGGCAGTGTAGAAAGACCTATAGCCAGGGTTCGAGTTAGGTGGGAGGCAGTGGGAGCTGAGCTCCCATAAAGAGAGGTCTGGCTCCCATGAAAGCAGTAAACTCAAATATCTTTGGGGGTCTCGGAAAATACAGCCGCATAATATTGTAATTATACAAATAAAGCTATTTTCCCTTCCACATGCAGAGTAATATTGACGTTAAGTGGGATAATAGAACGCCGGTCATTATCGGGAAAATAAGCCCAGACAGGGCGAACCGGACACCGACTCGAAACGGAGGTGTTTCGATGATTTATTATTTATTTTCGATAATGAGCGGCTACTTGCCAAACGAAAAAATAACTTCGAAAGGTGTTTTTTTACAATTTATTTGTTACCAACTTACCATACGTAGTGTTGATCAGCAGAGAAATAGTTAGCCAAAGACGTTGACGTCGCTTAGCAACCGAAGAAGCTGACGTTGTTGTGAAGGGCCCATGCAAGTGAACGGAGCGTTCCACGGCATTGAGAAGAGCCGTGTCATAATAGCCCATATTTACGTCCTATTTCCCCCCCCCTCCCCCCGTCAAAATTCAGCACAAGACCGGTACGGTCTCCCCCCACCGTCAACAACTTTAAGAGACCCCCACAGAGATGGAATCATAACTCGAACCCTGCCTATAGCCTACTTCATCCTGCCCAACAATATGGACAGGATCCAAGCTCTCCTAATCGGGTCAGCAATAGCCGCGTTTGAATGATAATGTATGAATGCAACGTTGCATTTTAATGTCTACAAATATTCTATACTAGAGAGCCAATCAATGCAACCTTATGCGGAATCAGATAAAGTTGGCTCTCTTGCTGCGCAAAATATATGTTTAAAAAATCAGCACATTAAGATAAATGTAGTTGTCACACAAGCTATTTTGGATTTTTGTAATATGGAATTATTTCAGGGGGGGGAAATGCCGTGAATAAATGTATGCTCAGGATTAGGACTGATATATATGTCGGCCTAGGCTTAATCAATTGTGTTTTAATATCTTTAGCAATCATATTATTGCAATCTATTCTTTTCGTAGGCTACTCTGCGGTTGGCCTTGATGGGGAGATATTTTAACCCTTTTTAACCCCATTTTCCTGCGACATTCCTGCGTCTCCCCCTGCGTCATAGCCCGTTTCAGCACCATGTCAGTGGACAGGTACAATCCTACGATCGTCGTGAGTGCAGCGAATGCGTGTTCACGTTAAGAGGAGTTTCGGGAAACGCTCCAAAGAAATTATCTATGGTTCGAAAGATCCATCGGGAGAATGATCTTACGAGCGAAGATCCATCGTTATCGGGAAACGGGGCCCTGGTCTAAGTGCACTAGCGGATCGCGCAGTTGGTGTTGCTATTTGGATTTACCATGGCAGGTTGGAACTGCAACATAAGCTTACACACACGTTGGCTTTACACAACACAAACATGCGATTAACGATTTGCCTAATTTATATTATTATATATATTATATTATTATATATTATATATGTATACTATGATGTTGATTGTGGAAAAAAGAATCCAGAAGGGCTGCATGAATGACCACTGTAGGCTATATCCTAGCCTTCCAAAACAAAATCTCGTTTGAAGGTAAATGATGACCTTGGTTAAATTATTTGGGAAGGAACAGCTGATACAGTGGTAATAAGTTTACTATTAAGACCATCGTACAGCAAAACACCATACAGCAAACACATATTTTCTTGACACATACATCGTGTACAAGCCCATAACTTTTAGGATTTGATCGTGAGAAAACATTGTTTTACCGCGAGTGAGTGTTAAAAAGAATGAATGAATTGTGTGTATGTGTCAAATAATTAATGAATGCGAGCGCGCGTGTGTGCGTCCATCTGTTTAAACACACGCAAACTAAACACGTAACGCATAATACTGTCCATGGCAATGTATATTAACGGGGGGACACATGCATATTAGGAGCACAAGACGATAACGATAATGCATTCAATACTGATAAGAAACAATGTTTATAATGTATTGTGTATATATCATTAAATAGAACCACAGTTAACGCATATCATATTTGTGTTAAGTTTTCTTTGCCGAAATTTATTTGAGGACTCGTTGTGGAAGAAAACCTTATTCCATGTGTGAATTAGGCCATATTATTTGGCCATAAACTGAGCCATTTGAAGTTGGAAAATGCATGTGCATCTATCTAATCGGGGACTGCAGACGCCCTGTCAAAATATATTTTTTAAATAGTCTCGCTAAATAGAAATTTAAGATTTGCACCGGGCGGAAGAGTAATTTTTGCGCTGGTAAAATAGCGACATCGCCATAGAACCGCCCACAAAGCTACTTGCGCTTGACGCTTCTCACTTGCGTTTCAGACCGTTAAAATACGGCCCATGGTGTGATAGAGATATGATGCAGTGAGATTTGTTATGATAGTGAGACATGTTATGATAAAGTGAGATATCTTATGAATGAGTGAGATATGATAGAGTAAGATATTTTACGATAGACTGACATTTGTTATGATAGATATGATAGTGATGATAATGTCAAATCAAATCATTGTTTTTGATTGCCTCATACATTTGGTTTCCTGATTGTCCTGAATAAAGCTCTCTGGTGACATGACCTTTGACACATGTCATTTCCTCATGACTTCATTCTGTGAAAGCATGAGGAAGTCATCTTTGATATCAGCATCATTCTTCTGTCTCAAGTCAAATGATCATCCTCCCTTTACTCCCTTAACAGGTCAAGTGACGCATCAGAGCAACACAAGGGGTAGTCATGCAAAGTAACGGGTCTTACTGGCAGAGAGCTAAGAGTATGCTCAAAGAAGAATACAAAGAGAATAATATAGAAGTGCTAAAGTAGTGATAGCAGTGCTAGTAAAGTATAGTAGATTGTCCAGATGTTGCCTGTGGCTCCATCTACATGGTGGTGAACATGAAGCAGTTCTTACCCTGAATCCACTCCTGCTTCCTCTTCTTGTCTGACGCGCTGATCTCATAGCTCTTCCCCGCACACTTGATGAACAGCAGACACTTCTTCCCCTCCTTGTCCGGTAATGGCTGGTTTAACACAGGAACAACGTGGTTTAACGTCCACGTGGGACGTCTGGCTGCTCCCTCACACACACCAGAATCACAACTGGGTCCTCATGGGACCAGCAGTCTGGGTTCTCATGGGACCAGCAGTCTGGGTTCTCATGGGACCAGCAGTCTGGGTTCTCATGGGACCATCAGTCTGGGTTCTCATGGGACCATCAGTCTGGGTTCTCATGGGACCATCAGTCTGGGTTCTCATGGGACCAGCAGTCTGGGTTCTCATGGGACCATCAGTCTGGGTTCTCATGGGACCAGCAGTCTGGGTTCTCATGGGACCAGCAGTCTGGGTTCTCATGGGACCAGCAGTCTGGGTTCTCATGGGACCAGCAGTCTGGGTTCTCATGGGACCTGCAGTCTGCGTTCTCATGGGACCAGCAGTCTGGGTTCTCATGGGACCAGCAGTGCCGGTCTGGGTCATCATGAATACTTTGAGAGGTCAAACATGCCGGCCTCATTTCATTTCAATCCCGGCTAAACCAACCCATTTAAGAAATTATGAGATAAAATATTGTAAAACGGTGCACATGGACAACTAACATATACTAGTGCAACCAGGACCCTTTATGGACTATACATCTGTGCATTGTTCTCTTTGGGTCCTAACCCAGATGGAGAGCCAGGTATGTCTCAGGTGCTCTGAACTTTGATTATGACCTTAAATGGACAACACCTCCTTCCAATCTCTCTCTGTAAAAGCCTCCTCATCTTCTGAATGTACTTTGAAGACTTCTGGGCTGCAGCCTGTGCTCACACAAACACAGAACTATTCACCTTATGGGTTCTAAAAGGTAGTTATTGGGATGCCATGTTATCAAAAAAACACTTACCATACTTATATCTAACCACCCTGCTCCCTTAATGGTGACTCGTTAAGAAGACTCATCCAGCAGACCCTTCCTTAACGAGTCAGGTCGTTAAGAAGACTCCTCCAGCGGACTCTTAACGAGTCAGCTCGTAAGAAGACTCCTCCAGCGGACCCTCCTTAACGAGTCAGCTCGTTAAGAAGACTCCTCCAGCGGACCCTTCTTAACGAGTCACCTCGTTAAGGAGACTCCTCCAGCTGACCCTTCCTTAACGAGTCAGCTCGTTAACGAGTCAGCTCGTTAAGAAGACTCCTCCAGTGGACCCTTCTTAACGAGCTAACTTTTTAAGAAGGGTCCGCTGGAGGAGTCTTCTTAACGAGTCAGTTCATTAAGAGGACTCCTCCAGCAGACCCTTCTTAACGAGTCAGGTCGTTAAGAAGACTCCTCCAGCGGACTCTTAACGAGTCAGCTCGTAAGAAGACTCCTCCAGCGGACCCTCCTTAACGAGTCAGCTCGTTAAGAAAACTCCTCCAGCGGACCCTTCTTAACGAGTCACCTCGTTAAGGAGACTCCTCCAGCTGACCCTTCCTTAACGAGTCAGCTCGTTAACGAGTCAGCTCGTTAAGAAGACTCCTCCAGTGGACCCTTCTTAACGAGCTAACTTTTTAAGAAGGGTCCGCTGGAGGAGTCTTCTTAACGAGTCAGTTCGTTAAGAGGACTCCTCCAGCCTCCACCATGAGCCAGAGACGGGCTGCCCACCTCCACACAGCAGTTCCCGTCCAGCTGGATGTCTCCCTTCTTCTCGGCCATGTCCTCCCCCATGTAGTAGGAGATTGAGGTGGGCTTCAGGACGAACCAGCGCTCTGTCCAGTTCTTCCTCTTGTGGCCCTTCTTCATGATGTAGCCCTGAGACACATCACTCTTTATTTAATGTTTGATTCTATATTCATCTTGTGTATTTCTTGCATCTTATTTTATTATTACTACCAAGCACAGCTGCTTCTTGTTCATGTTCATGGCATCTCTCTTCTTTACCAACACACTTTAACACATTCCTTATATGTGAAAACAATTCAGATTGAGATCGGTGGATTCAATGCTCAGGTGCATTCACACCCTGGCTGCACTGCGATGCCCTTGTTCCAGCTTACAGCTTACAGTTGTGTCTCCATGGTTAGCTTTGTGTTAGGGGTGTCTGCGGAGCGGGGACCTGTTTGAGGACGTCCAGGATGAGCTCATGGTACACCTCGTTGATTCCCATGGACAGCGTCTGGCGGTCCATGCCCTTGCTGAAGTGGCCCGAGGCCACCAAGGTGATGAGCTCCCAGGCGCTCAGGCCTCCCCTGGGTCTGCAGCTCCAGCTTGTAGTCCTCGAAGCGCTCCTCCACCCAGCTGCCCCCATGGAGTCGGTCAGCTTACGCAGGAAGTACTCCATCTGCAGCGGGGGGGGGGGGGTGTGGGGGGGGGGGGGTGAGTGTGATCTGTCCTGTGCAGTAGTGTTGGAGTAGTAGTGCTTGTCTCCACAGCCGGTACACAGCCTCTCCACTGCCAAGATCTGGTACACGCCTCCCCGTGGCACACATGGGCCCAATCCCAATGTCCGGACTCACGGATTTAGGTGCACGTTCTCTCGAAATTATTGAGGCTTTAGGGCTGTCCCAATGTCGAATTCGAAAGGGAGTCAGAGTTTGAGTCCACACTTACCGAGCCCTTTCCGTGAGTCTGCATCAGTGCAGACTTCACCTAAGGGAATTACCTACAGTTCAAAGCGTTGTGACGTTTACCGTGGAGACCATAGGGAAATCCGGAAATTAGGAAGGTAAACAACAAGACGACGCTACTGTCAATGCGCGACCAGATGGGAATTTCAGCCTTTGTTTAGTGAGCCGGATCATTTGGATCAGCTCACCAACAAGAGCCTGCTCTTTTGGCTCCCAAACGGCTCTTCATATTGCTAATTATACCTTTTATAATTCTGCCAAATTTGCCCGTTCTGACTTATGATTAGTATGTGTAGGCCAATAATCACCTAATTCAATACATCCTTTATACTGAAGTATTCAAAAGTTTAAATTATATTTTCTAATATCAATAAATTGCTGTAGCCGATTGTTTTCATTGCCAAAAAAAAAACTAAAATCAAAATGAGAATGAGAAAAAGGAGAATTCCCAAACCGGCAGGTGTCAGCAGACCTTTGTCATTAAACGTTGCCAAGAGAAAAGGAGAATTCCCAAACCGGCAGGTGTCAGCAGCACCTTTGTCATTAAACGTTGCCAAGGTAAGATGGGCTCTTGTAAAGTGCTGTCCCAATCCCATATATACCTATCTGAGCCCACGTGGCCTCATGCACTCACTCACTTAGCACCTGAGATCAATTAAGTCTGTGAGTCCTCAGTCCTTAGTCCTCAGGGCTCACTTTGGGATTGGGCCATGGTAACTAGTCCCTTGCGGCCCCAGGCTAAGTTGTAAAGGATCTCGGAGCATGCTCTGGAAACATCTCTGCGAACTTGGGGTACCACCCAAGTTTCTTAGCATCCTACAGCAGCTGCATGACGGGATGCAAGCCAGAGTGCTCACAGGAGAACTCCAGTCAGAGTTTTTCAAGGTAAACGTTGGGGTGAAGCAAGGCTGTGTCTTGGAGCAAGGGCATCTGGTTTCCCTTGCTCCATCTGCGGACGAATGTGCGGCTACAGGATCAGACTCTACGGCCATGGGAAGTGGCACCAGCAGCAATGTCACTGAACCCCCCCCCCAACCCCGGAGCAAGCGTCATCATCGGACACGATGGACAGCTAAAAGGGATTGGGTGATTCACGTTGATTCTCAAAGGCTAACGGTGCGTATCATTCAAGAGCTATTATTTGATATTGATTCTGAAGAATGTGACCACGTTCATTTTGAGGCCTCGGTATGCAGCAGTTGGATTTGAGACCGCAGCTCATTTCTAACCAATCAGGCCACCTTTCAGTGCTTGTTCTCGGGAATGTACTCGGCCTGTCAAACACAGGAGCGTGAAATGCAACACGACTTCGGTACGTACCTCGTTTTTTTAAATCTTCCCTTAACTATGACCCTTACCGTCCTGTACCGTACCGTGACTTCAAAACCGAGGTACGTACCGAACCGTGACTTTTGTGTACCGTTACACCCCTAAACACGACTCAATAGAGCTCGTAAGTGACGCCCCTTCCGCTAGACCGCCATCGGACATCTAGGCTAGGAAAATTAGAATGGGAGTAAATGTAAATATATTATTTAGTGCTGTCAGTTTAACGCGTTATTATCGGCGTTAACTCAAACCAATTTTAACGGCATTCATTTTTTTAGCGCGCGATTAACGCTCTTTTGGCTTGGAAAACATTGTTGTTTTTTCACCTGCTGTCTAGCAATAACTAGTCACGTTAGAAAAACGACAACACCACAGCGGATCTAGCTACACCGGAAACAAAACAACAAGCACGCCGGGGGCAAACTTGTTGGGGCAAGCAAGGACACGGAGCGGATGAAGAACTCCTTAAAAGTGTTTGTTTGTGTGTCAATCTGTTCGAGCCTGCACGAGAGTTCAATGCTGTTATGTCTTTCTGACCAATCGCAGTTCAAGGCCCACCTGGGCTGTACCACTTCGGGAGGGGCCGCTCAGTTACTCCCCTCTAGACCAAATCGACATGGTTGCGACGTTGACAGTTTGTTGCGTCTGAGTGAGAGGATGCGGGCGCACAGCTCAGGCTGCCGGACGGCGCTGCAAGGAACTTTTATAAATGCTATATAGTTATCCCGCAGTAATCAGCCCGACAGCCCCGAAACGTAAACGGCCCACCGGGAATTCTCCCGTCTCTCCCGATCACCCCTCCGCCACCGTGTGTGTGTGTGTGTGTGTGTGTGTGTGCGTGTGCGTCTTTGTGTAGGCGTTAATCGATAGCCTGGTAATGTGTATAGGCCTACGTACGGTAGGAATATTCATACTGGTTTAAAAAATAAATGGTACGGTATTGCCCATCTTTGCTGAGCAAGAGTTTTGTTCAAAAGTAACAAAACAAATTTGAAACAAATGAAAGCCTGGGCTATTGAAGTTTAACGGTAGGCCTACCACTGTCATGCACCTACCCGATGTCAAGTGGACCGGGTTGAATTCACTGCAGGTCTCTCTTCTTACTGTCCTTCTCAACACTCTCTGATATCAATAAAGGAATAGCAGCACGAAATCAAGGGATATTTAGAATATTTTTTTTTTTGCGATTAATCGCGAGTCAACTATGACATTAATGTGATTAATCGCGATTAAATGTTTTAATCGCTTGACAGCACAAATATTATTCTCTGGTCCAGGTCATTAAATGCCTTGGATTACACATATGTTTTATGTGGGTCTAAATAATCATTCATGTTAAGAGTTTGACAGTATATTGTATGATTCTTCGGCTAACGGCAGTGGAAAAGACGTAACGAGAAAGACAACATGTCGCCTATGTGACGTCACCTCATAACCCATCTCAACCTACAGTGCTGATGCTGCGTCTTCTGCTAAAACTCAACACATGTCCAGACTTTTAGCGGTTATCGATACGCTCAAGGCTTTTGTCCTCTCCTTGAAAGAAGGCGGTGAGTGCACCAAAGACATAGCCTCAGAAAAAAAATCAAAGTTTTTCTAAAAAACAACCAAGAAAACCAAGTGGTGACGTAAATCATATGCGTCGAGAGCAGCAAAGAGTTGTAGTCCACAAAGCGCTCTTGCACAAAACCTAACCATATCAAACTTCTACCCGCTCAATTGTAGCATTCTTTTCACAAAAAAATTATGGTAAAAAAAAAACGTTTATGGTACAATTCAAACGGGACCAGAAAATAATTTTCATCTGGTCGTCAAATGCAATATGAGAAATGGATCATAAAGGTCCCATGTACAGGAAACGGACGTTTGCACCTTATGAGTTCTATGTTGGAGAAACATAGGGAGTGAGGGTGGTTTAATTTTTGGGTTGTTTAGTTTCAAATTCTTGCGTTCTTCTGCTCTCTCTCTTTACAACTCATACCTACAGCAGATGTAAAAGAACCGTGAACAGCAGTCACTCATCAGGCCTCCTCAACAGAATGAGAAAACAGTCAATAGGAATAACAAAGGATCTGCATTTTTCAGTTCAATGTGGTATAAATATATGATATATGATTGAAGTATGATTAAAAGTTAAGATATGTGGACTTCCGGTGGCCCGGCAACTAGTATGGCAGCAGAGAAAGGAGCTCCTGCATCGCCCGAAATAATGCCCTGTAATACAAGTGCTTAACACGACTAGAGTGAGTTAAACTCAAAGAACGATGGGTGGGGGTAGAAAAAAAAAGGAGGGAGCCAAGTTTCAGAGTCAAACCAGCCGAGAAACCCGAAACAACCGCAATGCTAGCAATAGCGAAACTCGCAGTGAAAATGGCGACGACATGGAGGATGAGACCTGCTTCACCTGCTACACTCAGCTCCCTGAAGAAAGTGGTGAGTGAAATGGTAGCCACAGGATTGCGGGATCTTAAATCAGAAATTAAAAAAGAACTGTCGCAAGTAAGAACAAGCTTTAAAGAAGACATGAAAATGCAAGTGGACGGACTGACTACCGAAATTATCCAACAAGTGAGTGCCGCTACCGGCAAAATAGGGGAGGTTGTGGAACAACTGGGAGAAATTGAGAAGAACATGACAGGGAAGGAAAGCTAATATAGTAATTCTAGAAGAAACGTGGCTTCAAATTTGGAAGAATCAATCCACTTCCACAAACTCTTATTTCTGGTGAGATTTCTGCTCGAAGAATTTGATACGATTTTTTATTGACCCTAACCAGACATAAACATTTAGTAGTATGCAGGACTCTTGCTGGAGGGAGTGTGGTGGGATTTCTGCAGATTATGTTCATGTTTTTTGGTCTTGTCCTTGTATTCTGCCTTTGTGGAGGGAAGTGAGTGAGTTAATTGTGGAGACTCTAGACATATCAGTTGACTTTTCTTTTAACTGTTTATATCTTGCAGAACTCCCTGATGGTCTCAGTAAAGGAGACACATACCTTATGAAGATTTCATGGTTGCAAGTAAAAAAGCAATTACTAAATGCTGGCTCCAGAGGAATCCTCCTACCATGAGACTCCTAACAAATATTATAAACTCTATCCAGGCAATGGAGAATTTGACTTTTGTCCTGCGGCCTCAAAAGGATAAAGGAGAGGAATACTAAAAATGGGATCGCTACAGTACAAACATAAAGACTCATTTCCAATGTGAGAATATATTTGTATTGTGTACTGCACCTATGCTTTTCGTATTTGTACCTGTTTTCAAATGTGTGCATTTTCATGTCCTAGCCCTCTTTTGTTTGCTTGTTTCTTGTTCATATATAACAAAAAAGAAAGCATAAAAAAAAAAATGTTATGATATGTGTGTTTGTGTTTCTAGTTTCAAAACTAGATTAAGATTCCTAACCAGCTCCCTGCTCATTAATGACATGATTCTGATTTTACTGTGAGACCGTTGAACCGTGTGCTATTGGAACATCTGATCACTCCTCAAATCACTCTCTCATATTAATGAAGATAGGAATAATGAAGGTATGCACAAGACAATATATGCATATGTGTTCACACATATTATATGCATGTCTATATAGATCCTTCATTCACCGGCCACTAATAAAGAGCACTAGAAGTTTCCGCCTGTTTGTTAATATAGATTTCCCCATGTGCCGCAGCTCGGCTGTTTATCAGCCAGACAGTAGGTCCTGGAGCTTTTGTAAGAGAAGGGGAAGTTTGAAACTTCCTCTTGTGTTCTCCAGGACTGGGTGTAGCAACTAAAATAGCTTGTAAACACACCAGTGAAAAGACCCTGTGGACGACAGTAGGAACACCCAAACGCACTCCTCCACTAGGTCCGAGGAGAGCCAGTCTCATTCTTATCCATCATGCTTTACCTTTTAAATGATGCCATAACAACTACTGATCAAATTATGGTGGTTGCTTTTGAATAAAAACCTTTAAAATAGTTCAACATGCACTAGTCCCCCAAATGACTTCACCAAGAATACACTGCAGTTTGGGGAAACATGGATCTAAATTAACTCTGAACCCTTTCTTGTTACCATAAAGAAATGGACATCCAGTACTGCATCTAGTGCTTTGTTGACCGGGGTACAATACTTAAAGATCCCATGGTATGAAAATTCACTTCACTTTCTGTGGTTTTCTAACATTAATATGAGTTCCCCTAGCCTACCTATGCTCCCCCAGTAGCTAGAAATTTCGTTGGGTGTAAAACGAACACTAGGCATTCTCCTCCGCCTTTGAAAAAACGAAGCTCAGCAAGCAGTTTTGGAATTTTCCCTGTATGTCGTCATAAGGGGAGATGCCACCTCCCCTTTCACTGCCTTGCCAGCCTAGAGAATTTGGCCCGCCAATGAGACAATGAGCTACGACCGTGCGAGCGCCACAAGTGTGTGGTGTGTGTGTGGTGTGTGTGTGTGTGGTGTGTGTGTGTGTTGTGTGGTGTGTGTGTGTGTGTGTGTGTGTGTGTGTGTGTGTGTGATTACACACACTGTAACGCAAGTGTGTGTAATTTCAGCCATGGTGTGGGTTATTTCAGCCATGGTTGAGAAGGAATTGGGGGAAAGGAACTTTGGCTTTGACTCCCTCAATGAACCGCGACATGGAGGAGTAAAGGGATTGTTGCCCGCAATTGTCTCCCGCTTGAGCCCCACTTCCTGCTGCCCGCTGCCGAGGGACCACCGCCTCGGCGCTGCCCGCTGCAGGAGACGGTGTGCCTAACCGCTGCCCGCTGCCGAGGCGGTGGTCCCTCGGCAGCGGGGCTCCGGCGGAAGACAATCAGGGTTATTATTTAGATATAGAGCTCCAGGACTCGCGCCGGAGCACCCGGAGTGTTCTAGAATTTACAGAACACGACCAAAGGCTGTGCCTGTGCGCCTCGCCATTGCGATACATCCACTGTAAACAGAGAGCATGGTACCATGGCCGCAAGCTGCTCAGGGCCACACCCCCACCCTCCTCCTTGACCCGCCTCTCTCCTCCTCATTTGCATTAAAGCTACGGACACCAAAGCGGCGTGTTTTGGGAAAGCTCAATGTGCGACTGGCTCGTAGTCGCTGTAATTCTGCACCATGGCTGAATTTCGGGAACGTCTTCAAATACTGTGTCAGGGGCCCTTCCTTCCTTGGGTTCCTTGGGTTGGCTTCGAGCTGGATCGCTCAGGCCAAGATATCGAGTATCTCCACCGCCAACGTTCCCGTAATAGTAGATAGCAATTAGATAGCAATTATTGACTCTTGCTACCAGCCCACTACAACAGAGAGTTTCCGTTTGCCCCAGTGTAGCCAGGGGTAGGAGGATTGTCGGGAACAGAATGGAGAAAGCTATCAAGTGCTGCCTTAAACTTGTCAAGGGTTGGGATCGACTTGATGTCTGGTGGTACAGCATTGTACAGTGCAGAGGCTGTAGATGAGAAGGAATGGAATCTCATTGTATTGATGCTGCTGTACTTGGAGCTGCTGAGAGGTCGCAAACATGTAACACCTCGCCTTTGTGAATGTTGGAAGACGATGTTAACATTTTTGGGGATCACTTCGTGGTAGATCTTCCAGACGAGAATCACAATGTATCTCTCGCGGCGGCGCTGCAGGGAGTAGAGGTCGAGCTGCTTGAGTCGATCCCCAGTAGCTGAGGTTCGTGTAGCCCGCTATTTTGGCAGTGAATGAGCGTTGGATAGACTCAACCATGATGATATCGCAGAGCAGGTGGAGAGACCAGAGAGCACAGCAGTATTCGATGATGGAGCGAATGTATGTTTTGTAGAGCAACATCATAGTGACTCTGTCTCTGACTGAAAAGGTCCTCAATACCCAGCCAGCTTTGCCAGAGGCTTC
Organism: Gadus chalcogrammus; assembly: GCF_026213295.1. Lineage (NCBI taxonomy): Eukaryota > Metazoa > Chordata > Actinopteri > Gadiformes > Gadidae > Gadus > Gadus chalcogrammus. Next base: position 25,919,950 of record NC_079420.1, read on the forward strand.
GGTTGACTTTTTGGAAATGTGCTGGCGCCATCGGAGATCCTTGTCGATGTACACACCAAGGTCTTTTACAACGTCGTCTGAGGATATTGATTTCCCAGATGGTAAAAGGTAGGGGTGCTTCAGATCCTGGTTTTTACCGTGTTGTAAAAGTTGGAACTTGTTTTCGTTTAGTTCCATGTTGTTGCTGTTAGTCCAACGAACTACCGCATGCAGATCTTCTTGGAGAAGCTGGCAGTCTGACGGGGAGCTGATATTCTTGTGCAGCTTAGAATCGTCAGCAAAAACTTTTACTTTGCTGTGTTCAACAACATTAATGTACAAAATAAAAACACAGTGCCCTGTGGGACCCCACTCAAAACCCTGATGATGTTGGATTCCACACCATCAATAACAACGTGCTGCGTTCTGCCGTGTAGGAAGCTGGAGAGCCACTGGTGTACTTTTCCCTGGATGCCGTAGAGATTACGTTTTTTTAGCAGAATAGCATGATCGACTTTGTCAAATGCTTTACTGAAATCCAGATAGAGGATGTCAGCGTTCTCGTCAGCATTCAAATCACACATGATGTCCTCAACATGGTGAAGGAGTTGGGTCAGGCAGCTTCTTCCAGCTCGGAAGCCATGCTGATCTTGATTGATGATATCCTTGGATTCAATAAAATCAACCAACTTAGCACGGAAGACCCGTTCGAACATCTTGATGAGATGAGATGTTAGGGAGACAGGTCGATAGTTGGCAGCTACCGATTTTTCCCTTTTTGAACAGAGGAATCACGCTTTGACTCTTGAACTTTGTCGCTATTTCTCCGGAGTTGAGTGATGATCTCCAGAGCTGAGTGACTACTGGGGCTAGCACGGTTCCACATTCCTTGAGGATGAGGGCTGGGAACTTATCCGGGCCAGCAGCTGAGTAGCGGCCCATTGCTTTGATAGCATCAAGGACATCGTGCTCGTCAAAGTCAATATCCGTTATCGACTCTGACTGGGCGACAAGCTTGGATACACGAACCTCAGCGAGGTTAGCTTTGTCGGGGTTGCTAAATGCCTTTGCATATTGCTCCTGCAATATACTGCCCATTCTAACGGGATCTGACTGGAGCTGGTCGTCACTGTCCAGTAGGGGGCCAACAGAGGAGACAGGAGACTTTGACTTCTTTGCAAAGGAGTAAAAGGCCTTGGGGTTGGTCTTTATTTTGCTGATGGCAGCTAATTCGTCTCCCAGGCGTTGCTGCTTGATGTCTGCTTTCAGAAGCAGCTCAATGGCAGCTCTCTCGTCATTAAGTTTTTGAAGCTTGGTGACGTTTCGTGGAGGAGCAGGGCCTGCGAATCTGTACTTGATAGAGTTGATCCTGGCGTTGAGGCGCTTTTTACGGAGGAGAGCTCTTTGGGACTTGGGGATCTTTGAAGAGGATGAGGATGCGGCGGCTTGGCGGTTGTGGTTGTGTGAAGGAGCATGCTTCTTGCAAACTTGGACGATGATACCTTCAAACATGTCCCAAGTAACATCTTGTGGTGTCGTTGGATTGACGACTGTAGACCAGTCTACAGCAAGAAGTGCATTGTTGATGGAGTCCCAGTCAGCAGAGTTGGAGTTGATTTCGTCAAAAGCTGAAGTAGGAGCATACTGCAGTTTGGCTGGTTGCTTCAGCAGGAACTGCGGATGGAGGAGAGTACAGCTCACGATGTCGTGATCTGACTTCTCGGTCTTTGAGACTGACATGCTATGAATCATGTCAGTGTTGTTGGAGAAGATGAGGTCAAGGATGTTCAGGTCCTTCCGGGTCGGCTCATCTACTAGCTGCTCAAGGAAGTTGGAGGACATAAACTCTAGTATTACTAAACCAGAGTTCCTGTCAGAGGCTAGGATACTGGAGGTAGGCTTGATAGACCTAGTCGACCAGTCGATGAATGGGAGATTGAAGTCTCCAGCGATGTACAGCTCGGGTACACCTGTTATACCGTTGATGAAGTCTTGTATAACGCACAAGCAGTCGTCGAACATGTCCAACGGTGCTAGTGGGGGACGGTACACTCCGACAAGCAAGAAGTTTGAGTTCGCGTTGTAGATCAGTGCGACTTCACAGTAGGAGTTGGAGTAAACTTTCACCATGTCAGCAGGTATGGTGTTGTGAAGATAGATGGCTACTCCACCTCGGGCACGTTTGTCCCGATCAGCCCGGAACGTGGTATAACCAGGGATTCCGGTCTCGGCTTTGAGATGGTAGGGCTTCAGATGGGTCTCTGTGAGGATGAAGAAGGGGGTATGCAGCGTGCTCGATGCAACGTTCTCCTGAAGAGACTTGATCTTCCAGCGTTGGTTTTTGATCCTCGGGTCCATTCCCTGGACGTTTAGCAGGAAGGTGGTGGATATTGGGAGAGGAGATGGCCGTCCTACAATCCCTTCGGGGTCTGGCAGGGGAGGGGATGTTATGCTGCGTAACCCTGTAGAGGAGGAGGAGGAGGAGGATGATGATAGAGGGATTGATGAACCTCTGGGTAGTACTGCGTAGGAGACGGGTGATACATCTGCCTGTTCAGGTTGAATGGTTGCTGATGGTGGAGCCCCATCATTGTCTGGAATGACGTCTGGATCAGGGAGGACAGATCCTTGGTGACCTCCTTTGTCAGGTCTGCCTTCATCTGCGCCAGGTGCTTGAGAAAATCCTCGTGGTTCAGGGGCTTGGGGCTGGAGGAATTTTTGTTTGCTTGCGTTTTTTGGGATGACACACTATCATTCCTGCTGCGCTTGGAGTGCTGCACGGGCTTAGAAGTGGGCTTTCGTTCGACACTGAACGTTGTCTTCTTTCCTGCAGCTGCAGCGGTTTGTTTTTTGTTAGATGTTTTCTCATCTTTAGAGCGCTTCACACCACGGATGTGTATCAGCTTGCAGTTCTCGTTGAGACACATTTTTGTGGCGAGACCATTCAGGCAGAGTGAAGCATGGAAATAACGGCACTTATCTCCTTTCTTGCAGCCCCGTTTGCCTTCGGGACCGTTCCTCATGTGTTTCTTGCACCACGTGGGATGGTAGTTAGCACATGGACCGCCTGTTAGTCCTGTTATTCCATGGGAGCATTCATGTTTCAGGAGCAGGGGGCAGACTGGCTTGGAGCGATCGTACTCGGAGTCCTGGAGGAGCTTCTTGTCGCTGGGATCGCTATCAGATGCCAGACGCTCGCTGAGAGGGGCAGTTGTTTTGAGCTTGGTGTTATCAGCGCTAGGCTAACAGCGGTAGAGAAGTAGAGAAGCCGGCGCTAGGCTAACAGCGGTAAAGAAGCCGGCGCTAGGCCAACAGCGGTGGAGAAGCCGGCGCTAGGCTAACAGCGGTAGAGAAGCCGGCGCTAGGCTAACAACGGTGGAGAAGCCGGCGCTAGGCTAACAGCGGTGGAGAAGCCGGCGCTAGGCTAACAGCGGTAGAGAAGCCGGCGCTAGGCTAACAGCGGTAGAGAAGCCGGCGCTAGGCTAACAGCGGTGGAGAAGCCGGCGCTAGGCTAACAGCGGTGGAGAAGCCGGCGCTAGGCTAACAGCGGTAGAGAAGCCGGCGCTAGGCTAACAGCGGCTGGACGCAAGAGGGAGCCTCGCAAATGGGTTTAGCGTTGCCCAGACTGAGAGGAACACGCTACCCAAGGGAAGGATTCATATGCATGTCACTGATATGGCCCACTAATATCTATATTAAAGCATCCATAAAGGAGCATGCCAGGGGACCTTTAAAAACAACTTCTGTACCAAATCACTTCCAGTATACTTCAGTGCTCTTTAAGCCTTCACATCTTTCAGGTTTCATCAGGTCTACGCCCTAATAGGGGATGTGGTTCTGTTTCCTGAAACACTGGTCGATGAAGTAGTAACAGTTTTTCCTGGTTTCTACTAGAGTTGTTCCGATTCCGATACCAGTATCGGAAATGTCTCCGATACTGCCGAAAATGCTGGTATCGGTATCGGCGAGTACTGGAGTCCAGGCACCTCCGATACCACGTAATTTATTAAAATAGAAAGCTATTTACTGGTTAGCTCCGTTAGCGCTGACACAGTTCTTCTTCGCGGCTCTTAAAACAGTTGCGCTGTGCTGCCATCTGCAGCCTGCTGTTTCAGAGGGGCGAAGAAGAATTGATCACCTGTCAATCAAGGAGCTAGCGTTATCATGTCGGCGGTGTGGCAATATTTCACGCTGGATGCTCCCACCAGCAAGACTGCGACATGCAACGTATGCCGTGAAAAGATTTCCAGGGGTGGCACGAGTGTTGCTAATTTCAACACTAGCAACTTAATAAAACACTTGAAGACGCGTCACGCTAAAGAGCACGACGAGGGGGTGGGACCCACTGACGCTACAGACCTATTAGAGCAGTGCCAGTGGGTGGGACTTCACCAGCAGAAACTAACATCCACAGCGTCTGAAGCTAAGATAACAGAGGCTGTTGATAAAACTGAAGTACATTGGCGGAGGGTACTGGATCTGACATAGAAGATGGCTCCATGCAAAAGTTCACCATTTCGAAAGAAATACAAACGAGGACTACCGTATTTTCCGTACTATAAGGCACACCGGATTATAAGGCGCACCTTTAATGAATGGCCTATTTTAGAACTGTTTTCATATATAGGGCGCACCGGATTATTAGGCGCATAGCATAGACAAGACCGAGCTGTGCTATAGAATGTCAACAAAACAGTCAGATAAAGTCAAACTTTATTAAGCGTTCTGACAACTCCGGTCACTCCCATGGTAACGATGTTCAAACGTTAATGTGCATATTAACAATATCTGATCCTTCAAATTCAACGAGCGAACATTATGAAATTAAAATGCACATTTCTCGCTAAAAATGTTTACATAAACGCATTTAATGGCGTAACTATGTTACTATTTCCACCCAGAATAAGGAAAGATGACGGCCGTATGCTTCTGTGCAAGCGTCACTACTCTAGTGACGTCGGTTCAAGCTCTACGCTGATTTGTTCCATTAGTAGATGGAACAAGGAGGTGTCCGATAGGCGGAGATGATCAGCGGGAGTGGCCGCCAGCGAAGCTGTGCATGGTGGGAGTTGTTGTCTTCAATCCACAAGCGCCAAAAAGTCACTTTCTGCCTTTTCTCGGTCAAGACGGCACCAAATTAAAATTTTATTTTATTATTCGACTACATATAGGACCCAATTTCAATACATATTGATGTCTGCACCGGTGAAATGCTCCTTTAAAGAAATTGTGGCTACACTTTATTATTTTTTTTAAATAACTATTATTTAAGTTGCTGTTGCACTACTGTTTTTTATACTGTTCTATTTAAAAATAAATGGCTTTAATTTGCCTTATTCATTCATTCATTTACAAAGGGTTTAACCTGACCCAGGCCTTACCACAATGATAATCATATCACAGTCATTTTTGTAACATACTGGTATCGGTACTCGGTATCGGCCGATACCCACAGCATAAGTATCGGAATCGGTATCGGGAGGGAAAAAATGGTATCGGAACATCTCTAGTTTCTACAGGGCAATCTTTGACCTAGGATTGAACTCTTCTGAAGCATTAAGCAGTATCTATATACACGATTGTGGGTGCACTACCTTATTCGTATTACCAATAATAGAATGATAGACTAACATGGGTGATGGTTTAAACATGTGTCCCAGTGTCAGGCCCATCAACATGAGTGCGGATCTAAAGAGAGTGTGCTTCACCTCCTCGCTGACGATAGACAATGGGTAGCGGTCCTCACACAGGAAGTTGAAGAGGCACCAGATCTTGAAGGCATCGTCGTCAGATATCAGCAGGTTGCTGCGGTCCAAGTTCTTTCGGGCGCACAGCGTCCAGCACATCCTGTCAAAGTCCTGGCGGTCAAACTCCTCCTTCACCTGGTGGAGGAGGGGAAGGAAGGAGGGTTACGTAGAATGGTTATTTTTGTAATGTTTGTTGCTTTGTCAAAATAACATTTTGTAAAGAAGATGGCTCTATGTATGAGCCTTCCATGTCTGCAATTAAAAACCATGATCTGAAAAACCAAAAATAGTATATAAAAAAAAGAAAACCGTGGTCTGCCTTGCTCAATGGCAAATCCTCTGCATATTTAACTAACAGAAAACAAATACACATTAAAGGGGTCCTATTGTGGATTTATGGTTAATTCCTCATGGTTTAATCTGAAATTGTTTTGCATTACTGACTTCCAAGGGACTACAGAGAGACTTGGCCGGAACTCCTCATCTGTTCAAGGGCAGGGAATAGTTGGACGTGTGCAGTTGTCGCCTGTAGTTACGATTGTAGGTACGATTTTAAACCAAAAAGCACC